>NW_010357095.1:231576-269190 GCF_000414095.1 Morus notabilis | reverse complement strand
GCTTGGATTAGTAGATTGCATTTGCTGCGTAACAAACTCATTAGTGGGAAATTGCCCTTCTTCTACATTGTGTTGGGCATCAACGGGAATACCACTATAACCAAAAGGATCCATTATAAAAAAATAAGATGAATTTGATAGACACTAGAGAGAGAGCTTTAGAAAAATTGTGAGAGAGATTGAGAGAACTTGAAAGAGATTGAGAGAGATTGAGAGAAATTGAGAGAGATTGAGAGAGTTTGAGTGAGAAAAATGTGTGAGGGATGGAGGGTATTTATAGGGAAATTTTGGGGTTAAAAATTGATTTTTTTTTTCAAAAAAAACGGGATAAAACGGCTAGTTTTTTGAAATTCGGGTTCGGGCAGTCGGGCAAACTCTGGTAGCTCGGGTTTTCGGGCAAATTTCGGGCAAAATTAAAAAAACTAGCCGTTTTCGGGCAAATCGGGCAATTCGGGCAGTTCGGGCAAGTCGGGCAACTCGGGTTTTCGGGCCGAATTCGGGTAAAAATTCAAAAAACTAGCCGTTTTCGGGCAACTAGGGTTTTCGGGCAAAATTCAAAAACTAGCCGTTTTCGGGTAATTCGGGCACCTCGGGCGGGTCGGGCAGGCGGGACAAATTCGGGTAAAATTTAAAAAATTCAAAAATTCGGGCTTTGGGTCGGGCAATTCGGGCACACCCAATTTTCGGGCAATTTTCGGGTCGGGCAGTTCGGACTTGGTCGGAAAAATGCAAAAAAAATCCTGGCGGACGGCGGTTAGACGGCGGCGGGCAAGGGTGGACATGTCAAATCCGGGCTGCCCGAACCCGAACCCGAATTTCTTACTTGGACGGACAGGAATTAGGCCGGCCCGCCCGAGCCCGAAAAAATTCGGACTTCGGGCGGCCCGCCGACCGAAGTTCCGGCACTAGTTCCTGCCTTGCCTCCTTGATTTTTTCATTTTCAGTGTGGGGCCATTCTCGGTGGTTCTTTGTTTGCCTCCTTTATTTTTTCATTTTCGGTTTCATTTTTTGCTCATTTCTCTGTAAATGGAGCCCTAGCCTCTTCTTTTTTTTGGGTTTCCTCATTCTCCCTCTTTTTTGTTCGATTTCTCCATTTCCTTCGGTGATTTCTCTGTAAATGGAGCTCTAGGGTCTGTTGTTTTTTTGGATTTTTCGGTGGTTCCTTCCTTGCCTCTTTCATCTTCTCATTTTCAGTTTGATTTCTTTGGTGATTTGTCTGTAAATGGAGCCGTCGGCTCTTTTGGGTTTTGGGTTTGCTTATTCTCCCTCTTTTTTGCTCGATTTCTCTATTTCTTTCGGTGATTTCTCTGTAAATGGAGCTGTAGGGTCTTTTGTTTTTTTGTTTATTTCTTCATTTCGGATGCTCCTCTCGCTCATTTTGGTCGCACGCTGTGCATTTCTCCTTTGATGCATGCCATTTTGGGTAATTTTCTCCTTTTTTTTGTTCTGCCTTCTTTGATGGTTTTTATTTGTGGTTTTGGTTTGTTTTCTTGCTGTGATTTTTGCGGATGCTGCCTTGATTCATTTGGGTTTTGGTGCAGGTTTTTTTTTGCATTTTCCTGTTTTATTCATCTAGGTTAGGATTGTTTTTTTTGTTTTTGTTTTTTTCTTCTGCCTTCTTTGGCCGTTTTTATCTGTGCTTTTGGTTTCTTTTCGTCCTGTGATTTTGCTTACTGCTGTCCTCATTCATTTGGGTTTTGGTGTAGTTTTTTCGATTCATCTACATTTTGGTGGAGGCTTCTTCTATTTTCCTGGTTTGCTTTTATGTTCGTTTAACTGCTGATTTTAGCTTCAAGTTCCAGTTTTTCTGTGCTTTTGGAGGACTGCATGCTCTATGCTCTTTTCCTTTCTTCGTGATTTTATTGCTTTTCCCGCTGGTTTCGGTACTTATTTCCTTTTGTCGTTGGTCTGTTTAAAAGTTTCAATATTTATAGAAATGTCTTATAATTTTGGAGTGGCTGACTTATACAATTTTTGAAAATTTTTATATGCTGCTTTATTTATCCTCTCGATTGATTCTTTTCTTCAGAAGGAAGCTTCTATGCAGATGGTTCCATGTTTTTTTTTTTTTTTAAATTTATCTTCGTCTTCTTTTTTTCTTATTTATTGTCTTCAATGTGTTTAGAATAAGAATTGTATCAATAATTCGTAACTTATTATAGTGTTTTTTTCATAAAAAATATACTTAAATTAAGAATAATTTTAAATCATGATTTTGAATTAACTATTGAATCAAGTTAATGATTCGTGTTGTGCACTGATTTGTCCTGCCACCTTGCTCAATTGTACTCATTTTGTTGCAGATGCATTAATGAATCCATAATTTTTCTAAGTTATCTGCAGCAGTTAAAAACGCAAGGAAAACAATATATTATGAATTTTTTCCTTTTTGTTTCTTTTCGTTTCCCTTTCTCTGATTTGATTATTATACTGATATTGTAATTTTTTCCCTTTTTCTTATTGTAAATTACGTCTTGCTTTTATTGCTTAAAATTGGGGAATTTTTGTTTACTCTTTTTCCTTTTTCATATTGTAAATCAAGTCCTGCCTTTATTACTTAAAATTGGCAAATTTCTGCCCTATTATTTCTATCCACCGACTTTCAGCTTTTACGTGTGATGTAATTAGGGGCTGTGAACTGTTTACAATTCTTCTCTTTGCTCTTTATCTATAAATGCTGTTGCACCTGAATTTATCACATATACCTCTGTTTTCTGTCCCTGCATTTCAGACTTATCATCTACACCTCTGTTTTTTTCCCTTGCATTTCATGTCTTCCTCTCTCTGTTTCACTTTCCATCATTTACTGCTTTGTTCGTTGTCCATCATTTACTGCTCTGTTTTTTTTGTCCCTGTGTCTTTTTACTCCTCCTTATACTCGGTTGGCTAATATCTCAGACGTAAGACAACATTAATACCGTCCCAGGTATTATCTATAAACCCCCTCCATAACTTTTTAATTCCTCATGCTGATATTAGATGTATTGCTTTCCTCTGGTGGTACTAATTTTTGTCCTTTGTGTTTTTTTACCTATATTTATTTCCCTTTATATCTCCTTACTATATGATGCTGATATGCTCACTCTTTCCTTATTTGTTTCTTACAAACTCATATATATATATATATACATATACATGTATTTAACGTATTTTACTCTTGGTAAGTTCTTTTTGGTGGCGATGATGACTATAAATAATGTTTGCATGTTGAGTTCTATGTAATTTGTTCAAAGATTGCTGTGAATATCTATTTCTCACTTAGAAGTCAGCTTTTATTTATTGTTTTCTACAAAGCTTTCTAGATTTTTCGTCCTTTTTTTAAGGGGACAAACTTATTCTGCACCTTTTACCCTCTTGGCATTTACTGTTTTATTCAAAAACGTTTTATACATGTACTCTGTTTTTCCACTACTGAGCCTTGGCTTTTCCATTTTGCTGGTACCATTTGAAAAAAAAATTTCAACTTGTCCAATCCTTTTTGCTATTTACTAATTTCATTCAAGACCTCTTTGTACATGCAATAGCTTTCTTTTACTGTTGCTCACCTTCGGCTTCCTTATTCCATTCTTATCATTTCACACAAAAAAAAATTTCCCTGCAGGAAAAAAAACCAAAAAACAGACCTTATTATTTCATTCTTTTCTTTTTATTCTAATTATCACCTTTTTATTCTTCTATTTGCTATTGTTTCCTATCTCTCTTTTCTCTACTTTTCCTATTGTATTTCATCATATAATCTATGTTACACTATGCCTCTTATGTTGTTTTCTCCTTTTTTGTGGCGAACGTTCTATGTACTTTTCCTTTTTTGTGGCAATGATGGTTATAATTAATGTTTGCATGTTGAGTTCTATGTAATTTGTTGAAAGATTGTCGTGAATATTTACTTCTCACTTGGAATCAGCTTTTATTTGTTTTTTTCCACAAAGCTTTTTGAATTTTTCCTCCTTTTTTTTAAGAAAAAAAACTTATTCCGCACCTTTTGCCCTCTTAATATTTACGGTTTTATTAAAAAACTATTTATACATGTGCTACCTCTCTTTTTCCACTACTGAGCCTTTGCTTTCCCATCTTGCTGTTACTGTTTGGAAAAAAAACAGAAAAACAAATTGTCCAATGTTTTTCCCTATTTACCGTTTCATTCAAGACCTGTTTGTACATGCAATAGCTTCCTTTTTCTATTGCTGACCTTCGGCTTCCTTATTCCATTCTTATCATTTCATACAAAAAAAATTCCCTACACGAAAAAAAAACAAAAAGACAGACCTTATTATTTCTTTTCCATCTCCCTATTCTATTCATCACCTTTTTATTTCTCTATTTGCTGTTGTTTACTACCTGTCTTTTCTCTGTTTCTCCTATTTTATTTTTTCATATAATCTATGTTACACTATGCCTTTTATGTTGTTTTCTCTTTTTTTTGGCTCTATCTTTAATTCACTTGGTAGCCTTTGAACAACTTTACATCTTACTCGAGCTATCTACTTAGTGTCACATGCAAATTATAATTTGAGTGATAGATACAATAGGTCATCCTTTTGTGCAGTTGCCCTTAGTAGGCAGCCACAATATATTTATCACACATTTCTGAAAATATTGAAATACCTGAGCCACCATTCCTACATAAACATAATATCATATTTATATTTATTGATTTTTTCAGTTCCTTTTTTTTTTCTTTCCATTGCCCTGGTTACTCTATTTAGTCACTCATTCATTTATTTCTATTTCACAAGGTTTCTTACTATTTCTTGATTCATTATGTTATTCCATCGGCATACACTGTTGTTGATATTTAACCCGTTTATATCTACCACTTTAGCCAAAATGTGAGGATTCCACCTACTATTATCAATCTCTACCCATAACTTTTAAATTTTTTATATTGATATTGTATCTATAACTTTGCTGGTGTGGTATTGATGTTTGCTGTTTATGTTTGATTATTTGCTTCTATTTTCTTTTCTATTTGCCTTATACATGATGTTCACATATTCACTTCCTTTTTTTTCCTCTTTCGTTCTTCTTAGCAATATATAACATATCTATGTTTAGTTGACATTTGTTAGGTTTGGTAACTTCCTTTATGTCGCAACAACGACTATAATTGCTTTTCATATATTCAGTTTCATAACGTTTATCTATACATTCTCACAAGTTTCCTTGCCTTCTTTGGAATATGCTTTTATCCATTGTTCTTAACTCAAATATTTTGATAATTTGTTTTTTGTTCTTCTTACTTATTGTATGCCTTTTGCCTTTCGCCTTTTTGTTATTTCATTAAGTAACTAACTGCCTTTATTTCTATTAGTTTCCTTTTTCTACTGCTGAAGCTTCATTTTCCAATTTTATTGTTACTGCTTCATAAAAAAAATACCTTCATCCCTCTTTAGTATATGGTGTTTTGTTTTGTTTTGTTTTTTTTTTGTTTTTTTTAAAAGCCCTTATAGATGTATTACCTTTATTCTCTTATTGCTGAAATTTGCATTCTGCATTCTATTCTTACCATTCCATAGAAAAAAATTCCAACACGCAAAAAAAAAGTTGGTGTTTAATTTAAATCACTTTATGACATTATCCATCCTTTTATTCTTCTATTTGTTCTTTGTTAGTATATTTCTTTTTTTTTAATTTCTTTCATTTTGTTATATAAAAAATGTATTATACGTATCTTCATCAACTTTTTAAGTTGTTTTTACTTCTCTTAATAATTTATTTACTCATTTACTTATTTATTTCTATATATGTGTCCAGATTTTCTACGATTTGTTGCTGCTTTCTCTTATCCCTATGTGACTAACTACTATGGACTTTTCACCGTTTGCTACCTAACAGAAGGGCTATAGCGTTTGAGGTATTATCAGTAATTTTTGTCCACAATTTTAATTCCCTCATTTATATTCTATGTATTGATTACCCATGCTAACTGCAAAATCTACTATTTACACTTTATTACTATTCCTTACATTTGATTTTTTTACCCTATTAATAAAATATTGATGGTCTGAAACGTTGAAAAAAATTCTGTTCCAATGTTAAGAAATGTTATTACTACTATAAATGTACTTAAGAAGAATTGAAATTTATTGTTCATACAGACTCATTTTATTGTTATTTATGCAATAGCACACTACCTTTATGTTTTGCAATAGCCCCCTTCCTTTTTTTTTTTTTTTTTTTTTTTTTTCTTAATCTTCCCTTCCTATTGGCTGGCTTCCATTTTTTCCTCTTGCTGGTTGATTTTAAAAGGTAACGAAATATTCCCTCCTATTCTCAAGAAGTGTTGGTACCCTATATCTATTTTGTCTTTTGTTTGATAAATCAATGCCCATCAGACTTTAACATTTTTTTCGCATTCTTTTTCCGCCTGCACATGCACACCTGTATTGGCAATATGATGATGACAGTTGATTTTCACATATCAAATTTCATTTCATTTCTTAAAAAATTGTTCTACCCAAGCTATTCCTCTCTAAATTGTTAGTTTGCTTATTATTACATCCACCGAAACAGACTCCGAACCCACTATTCATTCACACTTAACTTACTATGCATTACACACTCAATTGACAGCTTTTTCCCTTTTTTCATTTCCTGCGCAAGTCCTATTGGATGTTATTCTGTCTGACAATTTAAGTATATAATTGGATTCTTAATTTCTCATTTCGCTATTTGTTTTTGGATTTAGCCTTTCCAACCGTTCTGCACAAATAGTTGCAAAAACTTGACTCATTTTCCTTACAGAATATGCCTTTCAACCTCTGTTCTTTGTTTGACATTAGTCCATGTCTTTTTCACATTAATTCAGCAAATAACTTCTTCACTATTTTATAATTTACTGCTCTGTCTCTAGGTTTTTTACTACTTTATTTACCCTTTACTTTGCTGCCTTCCTTTATTTGGTACTATATTCGATTGTATTAATCATCTACCCCTTCATTTTCTTAATCTCTCTAATTCTTTAATATGCCACATAAACTAATGCACTCATCATCTATTCATTAAAAGATTGTGCATCTGGGCCATTATTAGCACACAAAAATAGCACTATCTTTATATTTTATAAAGTTTGCTAACTATTTTTTATTTCTTATCTTATCTATTTATTTGATTACTTAGCACCATTTTGACGCATTTCCTGCTTCTCTTTTTGCTATCATAAAATTATTTGTTTCGATACTCATAATTGATCCTAATATATTATAGTTAATAGGTAGTTTCATTTATTAAATTCCTTTTCTCTCCCTTTTATTCCTCACACATTTCAATATTATTGAACAAAATGCATTGGAAAAAAATCCGAAAGAGATCGTCACGACCGAATGAACGAATAGATGACATGATTTCTGAAATGAATCAACACTTGACCAATATAACCAACAGCCGGCAACATCAATTACACGAAATTGTCGAAGCCATATCAATAGCAACATCCCGGTCTAAATTTCATATGATGCAAAAGCTTCAGCAAGAAATTCCTGAATCCTTCCTTCCCTCAACATCTGAAAGCCATAATGAAAAATGTAATTTCTTCATCCATACCAACTATTATATTCAAATAACTATAAACATACTTGCAGAAACAATACTAACATAACATCTGCTATCCCTATCATTGCCTTTCCTCCTCTTCTTCTGTAGGTACTGCTGATATCTATATTAATCTTGGAGACTGTTTTTTTACATGTCACCACTGTAGCACTTTATTCTGGTTCAATGAGCGAATCAAGAGTAATAACTCTATTAAATACAACCTTTGCTGTAAAGATGGAAAAATAACTTTACCCTTCATTGAAAAAACACCCCTACACTAAATACATTACTTGATTATCATCAAAATTCAACGAGTATACATTTTTAAAAAAATATCTAAATGTATAACTCTATGTTTGCATTCACATCATTCGGAGCAAATATAGAAACAAGTACAATAAACTCCAATGGACCACATATTTTTAAAATAAGCGGATAAGTACATCATTTTATAGGATCTTGTTAAGCTCCAAATGTATAACTCTTGTTAAGCTCCTTATAATCGATGCAGAGCCTCATTGTTCCATCCTTCTTTTTTACAAACAACACCGGTGCTCCCTACGGTGAATGACTGGGGCGGATGAAACTTTTATCCAATAGCTCATGAAGTTGCTTATGCAATTTTTTCAATTCAGCAGGGGCCATGTGATATGGAGCCTTAGAGATTGGCCAAGTACCAGGCGCCAGCTTAATCTCGAATTCAATTTCGCTATCCGGTGGCAAACCTGGCAAATCATTTTGGAATACCTCACTAAAATCTCGTACAATAGCCACATCTTTAATTTCTAACTTATCTTTTTTCATTTTATCAACGATGTTGGCTAAGAAACTGGTGCAACCACTAGTTAGTATCTTTTGGGCCTTCATTGTTGACAGAAATAATTGTCTTCGTTCTCAGTTCACCAACAAATTCGAATTGAGTCTCTCCTTCGGGGCTAAATATGACCTTACATCTTCGGCACTCAATAGATGCACTGTATTTCCCCAAGAAATTCATACCTAATATTAGGTCATAGTTATATATCTGGAGCACTATCAGATCACTATAGAGTTCCCTATCAATAATCGTCATAGGCACTGCTCGCAGCATATGTGTAGATATCATCACTTTCCCGGAGGGTAGTGTCGTAGTGAATCTATGACTTAAGACATCTAGGTCTCATCCTATTCTTTTGGCAAAAGAAGAAGACACAAAAGAATGTGTGGCTCCAGTGTCAAAAAGAACATTAGCATGTTGGTTGTTGTGGCTTTTAGAGGCTTCATTCTGGTGGGCTTGTTCCTCCCTGCGCTTGTTTAAGTGGTACTCAGCACGAAGGGCACCTTTGACACATTCAGTTGTGGTGGTAGGCAGAGTGATTCCATTGTCAACAATTAATGCAATATCGGGTCTAAGCATCGCAATTATCCTCCTTAGTCACTCCTCATTTGGCACCATAATGGGGCATAGCCGTGCCAGTCAGTTAGACTGATTAACAGCTTCATTCACAGTTGGTGAAAATTGTTGAACTCATCATAATACTTCCTGGTAACAGACATGTTGAATGCAAACATGAAATAATTTTTATAAGTAAGGGCTTAGTAAGATACTTAATTCTCACAAATTTAAATGAACATTTTTATTCATCAACAATAAACATCATCATGATAATAATTATTTTTAAACATGTTTAAACTTTAAAAAACATCATATGTTAGGCCCGACGTTGTACCATCATAGCGCGCTAGCCACAGAAAGCATGAGGTAGCAAATCTCATACTAACTGTGGTAATAAGGTCGCTCACCGGTCACCATCAATGGTGTACAATCCAATTTAAAAACATAAAAATACATATATACATTTTTCTTCAAAACGTCATTATATGAGAATTATTAAAGGTGTCATAACATCATCATAAACATTAAAATCATATTCTTCTTAATTTTTCAATTCATGTTACAGGTGAGAGTGTACTTACTTGAGTGCCTTAACCGCCATTTCACAACAGTGACGCGATAAATGAGATCCTCGGGTGCTCACCTCTAGAACCGTTCATGCCATAAATCATAAATAAAATTACTAAAAAGTCTTAAAAACGCATCAAATACATTGATCACGTTAAAACAATGTCTAATATACCATTCTCACCATTCATTAACATCAAGACATAAAAACTCACTGATTACACAAAATCACAAAACTTAACAAAAACTGGAACAATTCATATAGAAATTCAAATGACTTGAAACTAATTTCAAATTAAAGTAGATATCTGGAGCTTTCCAACGATATTTAATTTACTAAAAACGGAGTTCCTTTGGTTCCTGAAACATTGTTTTAAAATTAGACATGAAACCTGGAGAAATTCCAGCACTCAAACTTGGATGAAAGTTCACTAAAAATTCTATAAAAATACAAAACCATAATCCTCAACATGTATAAACAGCAATCCATTTATTATCAGCCCTATAACATGTTTCTAATACTTAAAAAAATATAAATATGTGCATATATATATATATATATGTTATACTTACAAAATACCGATCAAAAGAATCACATAACTCAATCATATAAATGATCACAAATAAATCCTAGCATGTTTCTGGGCTGTATGACAACCGATAATTCCATTATTAACTCAATTATCAAAATCACCAACCCCAATAACATGCTTTCTAGAAAGATACAAAACAAAACAATCAAATAATAACTATGACTAATATAGAGTTTAATAGAAACCTACACTCAAAATCATAGTATCAAATTAAAAACTGAATAGCCTTGAATCATAGAACTCATACTGATGGTATAGCTTCACTCATCATCATCTCATAAATACGTCTCTTGTCTTTCTCAAATAAAAGCCATCATTGACAATTAAATCCGTACCCTTAAAGAATTTGAAACCAAAAGAATAAATAATAAGAGGAATCATTGACAATTAAATCCATACCCTTAAAGAATTTGAAACCAAAAGAATAAATAATAAGAGGAATCATACCTTAACGATCTCCCTTATCTTGATTGCTAGGAGAATTCAAAAGAAAGATTAAGAGATGAGCTTGGCTGATTATAGAGGGTTTCTTGTGATTTTTTGTTTTTTTTGTTTTTTTGTGAAAGAGTGGATGAGAGAGACGTGAAAGAGAGGATGGAGAAATAATTAGGAAAAAGGCAAATTGACAGATCTAATGGTTAGTCACAATTAGAAATGCTGCGGCAAAGAAAATGAGAAGGGAAGAAAAACTAATAAAAAGACTAATGTTTTAAGGAAACGTGCATTTTTTAATTAATAATACATGTTGACAGCACACAGCACTAATTTGGAGGAATAAAAGACATGTGGCTGCTTAAAAGGAAGTAAAATTTTCATTGGTCAACATGCATATAAAGGGAAATTTCCCGCAATTGATTCCAAATAAATTTTGGGATTAACTTGAATGCTATTTGGCTTAATTTGGGCGATTATAGTCTGTCATTGAAGCAATTAATCCAAGAAAATCCACGCCAACTACTCCCCTCCTTTCCATTCCTCTTCCCACATGCAGATTACTCTCCTTTATTTGCCATGACAAATCCGAAACATATCTAATAAGGCTATATAAGCCAACTATGAATATGCCATCTTTCATCCTATTGTACGTGTGTGTACATATGTCATATAAAAGAACATATAATCAAATCATAGCATAATACAAATTCATTAAATCATCAAAATAAATTTGAAATCATATAGAATTTTCATAAAATGACATGAACTTATTTTTAGCACATCGAATTCTTGTCACGTTCACCTGTAAAATATAACTCAATGTGATGTTAGATTAATTAATTATAATATCATTATATTATTCAAGTTAATTCCTAATGTTTATTTTTAAGAATTTTATCAGTTAGAAAAATGGGTGTTACAGTACTATAGCAACATTCAATACTTAAAACGAAGAGCAACAATAACTCCAAAAAATAAAACAGCCGAAGATATCAATAATTACATACTATCTTTGGTCCTTGGAGAATTAAAATCTTATTATAGTTATGACACATTTGTATCTTATTCCGAAAATATAGATAAACTTAATCTAATATATCCTCAAGAGTTTTTACACACTCTAAACTTTAACGGAATACCACCACATCAACTATATCTTAAAATAGGAACTCCTGTAATGTTATTAAGAAATTTAAATCAATCTATTGGACTATGCAATGGAACAAGACTTATTATCACACAATTAGCCAACAAAATTATAGAAGGACAAATCAAAAACTTAAACAACATTAATGAAAAAGTCTATATTTCAAGAATAGAAATGACTGTACATGAATCTAAATGGCCATTGACATTAAAGAGATGCCAATTTCTCATAAAAATTTGCTGCGCAATGACAATAAATAAAAGCCAGGGACAATCCTGAATAAAATTAGATTATACTTAGAAAGTGAAATTTTTACATAGAGACAATTATATGTTGCTTTATCAAGAGTTACAATCCCATCAGGACTATACATATTAATCCATGACTCAATTAATAAATATCCAAACCATGTAAAAAACATTGTCTATAAAGAAATTCTACATGATATTACATAAAAATCTAAAATATTGCATAAAAATAAATATACTATGCTACTATTTCCTTTATACTATTAAACAACTCTATTACCAATAACCCAAACACATATCCAACGTCATATTGCTCATGTTGCATCATTAAAATCTTTTATAATGAATATGTTAATAGTATATTCTATAAAATTACTCACTCATATATTAAATAATGATTTTTCTCCACCAACGATTAGGAAAAATGACAACACCAATTCGCGCATTAAGAGCAATTGAAGTCTATGAAACTATTAGGGCAAGAATTTACAGATTGTGGACAAACAATGACCTCACTACAAACCGTTTAATAAGCCTTGACTGTGTCTTAATCGATGATGAAGTAATATTCTTTTGCAAACACCATATTATATTATGTTTGATCTTATATGATATTATACAATAAATAACAATCTCATTTCTCTCACTTGTAGCACGAAGTAATTCAAGGAACAATTCGCGCACGTGACTCATACACTATTTCTCAAAAAATTCAATTGGGCAATATATATGACATCAACTTCTTTGTTACACAAAACAAGCCAACATACAAAGTTGTACCCCATAATGCAATGTTACAATTTGCACGTGCCACAATATTTGCCCCAGTCACAAAAGAACCACTGCCCATTCCATTCCATAGATTTTATTTCATCGAGTTCGATCAGCTTCATCATAGAATACAGGCAACCGACATTTTAAGCGGTAACGTGAACCATTGTTTCTAAAAAAATTCCCATTAATTATTCATCCATATTCTTACAACAATCTATTTATCTACTAACATATGTCATTGGCGTTATTACAAAAGTACAAACGATTGAGCAAACAATTATCAACAACAGACAGACATCGCGGCGGACCATAATAATACAAAATATAAGGTAAATAAATTCTGCACAAACTTCATCGCAATTATGTCCCAATAAATACACAAACCTTTTACAAGACAAATCATTCCATTATAATCTTCATTTTCCTATTTTATTCTCCCAAGAAAAATGAACATCTTCAAGTTATTTTGTAGGGATACAAAGCAGATCAATTCGATAAGAAGGTCATCCAATCAATCAAAGGACTAGTTGTGGCAGTCTTTACAGCAATGTTGGTAAAGCAATAACTAGGCACTTTCCCAACATTTTATAAAAATAACTCTACATAAAAACAAAACATATGAAAATACTAAATAATTTATCGTCCAAACTTTAGAAAATGCATATGTATCAAACACTGCAGCAACAATTTTCTATATTGACCCAGAAATACTAGAGACAAACATTAAAGACAAGGCAATAAAAGTACTTCATAATATTTAAAAAAAAAAATCCTCTATTACTTATTTTCCTAACCATTGTTACCCTTTGATCCACGGATTCTCCCAACAATCTCAAGAAATTAACTTCACAGCAGCATCAATAGCATTAACCCAATCCATTGAAGAACAAAAGACATATAACAGAAGAACAATTGATGAACTAAAAACATTAGACAAACAAAGTAACGGAGTTAGTATCATAATATTTCCTGCCCTTTTTTCCTTTTAATTATACCATTGAAATTAACAACTTTTCCTTATCTACATAGGGCATAAAATTTACAGTAAAAGCTATAATAACAGGATTCTCATCAGAACAAGCTTGGTATTACAACTCTTGTCCTAGATGTTATCGACAACTAAAGTAAGTAAGAATTGGTTGGTGGTGTGATAGTCATGGACACATAAAAACAACACCAACGGTAATCAAAATTACAACCACACTACTGCCAAAATCTATTTCCCTTTATTATCCATAATATACAACTTATTATATCGATTCACTATTACTTTACATATTATAGGTACAGATTAACCGTCCAAATTGAAGATACAACTTGAGACATGAATGTGACTATATTTAGCAGAGCAGCGCAAGACCTAATAAAAAAACCATGTTCTACCCTCACAATTGATGAAGGCTTCACCGATCTATTTACAATTCCCCTGGTCATCACTTAACTAAGAGGGCAGGCAAAAATTTTCCAAATATACTTTCAACAAAGAGGACCACAAACAAATACAATAGTGTCAAAGATATTTGAAGACACAGAAGAGACAACACCAACGACACTGATATCAACAACTGTAGCGCCAATCATAAGGTAAAATATTTCTACTAATTTATACTCATCACACATAAAAAATATTATCTCATATATAAACACCATTTTACCATTCCATGTCTCACACAAGAACGACACCAACAGCTCCAAAACCAATTCATCCACAAACTCCAAACCCAAAAAAATTAGACACAAGGTAAGTCAAATATACTGATTTATATTATAGATAAATATAAAATAATGTTTATAATTTTAAATACACAGCTAAACAACTTTCACTATTTCAGTTCTAGATCAACAGAAGTAGAACAACTTACAAAACGTCCAAAAATCAAGTAATATCACTATCCCTAAATCAAAACATCTGCAATTTCACCAATTATCAATACTAACCTTCTCAAAATTTATGCTTTGCAGATAAAAAAGCAAAACAAGAGGCACCAAAAAAATTGAAGTACAATGTAAATAACTCCTTATCAGAACATTATGCGGGTGTACCAATATATAAATATGTACATATAAACTACTTATGTATTATAAACATTATTTCCTTTCACTTTTACCTATGATATCTCATCTTTAATTTTCATCATTTTTGCAACAACTTTATATAATGTAAAATTATTACCCGTTGTAACGCGCGGGCACATCACTGATGTATCACTATTTAGGAGTAACAAAGTAATTTATAATTTGATTAGCCAAAAAAAGTAATTTATAATTTAATAAAAACTAAAATAATAAAAAAAACTTCCAAGCAAAAAAAAAAGAAAACCTTTATTAATGCCCTGCTTCTTGTAAACATCCAACTCAGAAGAGGAAAAAAAAGAAAAAAACATATGCAAAGGTTCTGTAAACGGAAGTAATGTGGAAATTTTTGTATTTTAGAACCACCGATTTTAGAAGAGTTGTGCAATATCTTTTTCCCCGAATATAAGGAAAATTTTCGGGAAAATTCCACACATAAAATTTTTATGGTGATATCAGTTTTATTAAAGAGCTTAACGCAACGATATTATTCTAAAGAAATTTTGTGAAAATATCGATAATATTTTGAAATATCAAATTAAAGTAGTAGATCCCCTTATTGATATGGAGGAAAAAAAGGCCTATTTAGAAAGGGCTGGAGTAGTAAAAACAGTACTCATTATGAAATTGATCAACAACGTTACCAAAGCTCATCGAGATGTACCTCTCTTTGGCTAAGTAGGTGAGAGTGCCAAATGAAAGAAATGATCTTTACATGGAAGTGAGAGAGATCTGGCATAATCGACGGTCAAAATATTTCAAATTAAAAAAAGACTCTAGTCTATAGTCAGGTAAAAGAACTACTAAGAATCTAAAGGGTTGTTCTTTTAGAGTATAATTTGAGTGTAATTTTTGAATTGAATTTGAGTTATAACTTGAGTTGAAGTTGTAACTTGAATAAAGTTGAGTAAAATTGAATAAAGTTGGAACTTAAAAGAACGTGAACTTGAATAAAATTGTAACTTGAGTTTAAACTTTTTCTAATTTTTGTTGCAAAAGAACAACCCCTAAGATTTTCGGCATGTTGCTCTGCTCCATGTTGAATTAAAGATTTCTTTTTATGAATTCTTTTTTATTTTTGTTATTCTTTGATTTTGTAATTTATGTATATCATTGGTGGTTCTGTGGATTTGTGTGTAAATTTTGGTATTTTTTGTGACTTGGTTTTTAAGTAAACTCTTATTGCTAAACCGCGGTTCCGGCGGATTCGAGTGATAGAGGTCAGTAATTCAGGGGTTGTTCTTTTGAAGTGTAATTTGAGTGTAATTTTTAAGTTGAATTTGAGTTATAACTTGAGTTAAAATTGTAACTTGAATAAAATTGAGTAGAGTTGAATAAAGTTAAAACTTAAAAGAATATAAACTTAAATAAAATTAAAACTTGAGTTGTTTTTTTTTAAATTTTTTTTAGACCAAAAAACAACCCCTCAATGATTACTAATAATATTACATTTAGATACCCACTAATATCTAAAAGGTATATTTAATATTTTAAATATAATGTGATAGATTTCCATGTCAATCCAGTTGTATTTCTGTAAAGCTCTTTATGTTCATCAAAATATATAATTAAAAAAAAATTCTAGACCTTTCTTGCAAACTTTGAAAAACATTTGGCACGTGTGTCTGTTTCATCATCGTCGTCGTCGTCATCATATCATTATTACTTTTTTTTTTTTTTTTGCACAACCATTAGGTTGTTTTGCTAAGACAAAACGTAGGTTGTTCGTCACGTGTGAATTAAGCGCGTGACGAGTCGGTGGGCCGAAATCTCAACATATAAAACCAGCAACTAAAACGAAAGACAAAGAAAGAAAGCAAAATAAAAAACTTAAGAGAGAGAGAGAGAGAGAGAGAGAGAATGATAAAGGAGACGTTCTTCATATCGCACGGATCGCCGACGCTGTCGATCGACGAGAGCCTGCCGGCGAGGCATTTCCTGCAATCTTGGAAGCAAACGGTGTTCCCGCACACACCCAAATCCATCCTCATCATCTCAGGCCACTGGGAAACTCATGTCCCAACAGTCAACGTCATCTCTCCCCCCAAAGTTAACGACACCATTTACGACTTCTATGGCTTTCCTAAACCCATGTACCAGGTAATTAATTTATTCCTATTTCATTTCATTCTTAATTTCTCCGAATTAATTTTCTAGCTACCTCTTTTTTAATTTGCTTGGCCCTCAGTCCTCATATACATATATATTTGTTAGAGATTTTAGTTATATGTCTGTCTTAATTTCTATATCCGATTCAGAATAAACAAATTTGGTGTGGTTCTTCTGTTGTGTTACAATTTCTGGGGGTGAGAATGGAAGGGATTTGAAATTTTGGATGGTTTTGCTCGCTGAAAATTAACTCTTTTTTTTTTTTTTTGGCGTGAAAGAAAAGGGGGTGGTTGATGACATTTAACTTTTTTTTTTTTTTTTGGCGTGAAAGAAAAGGGGGTGGTTGATGACATTTAACTTTTTTTTTTTTTTTTGGCGTGAAAGAAAAGGGGGTGGTTGATGACATTTAACTTTTTTTTTTTTTTTTGGCGTGGAAGGAAAGTGGAGTGGTTGATGACATTGAACTTTTTTTTTTTGCGATTTTTTTAATTATATTTTATTTAAAATACGTTTAGTTCATGGATTTAGAATATGATTTAGAATCATTTTCGTTTTAGTGTGTGAGAAAATACTGTAACAAGTCACGAATCAATTCGAATTATTGTACAAATTCATGGCACGAATTCTCCTTCTAAACGTCCCCTAAGAAATACAGAGTGGGTTGGTGGTGCCTGGTGCGGCCTTGTATAATAATAATATTTTGTTTTGTTTTGTTTATCTGTATTGTGATCATTTCTTAGACTATTCATATTAGCCTTTTGACTTCTTGGTGTTCAATCGATTGTCCAGTGTTCATAACGTGTGGATCTGTCCTGCTCCTGCCCACTATTTTTTTTTTAAGTAAAAAATTGAAATTAGTCGTAATTGATCAATGTTATTTCTTATAAATCAATAAAAATAAAACGTGTGAAACTTTTTCCCTTTTTTCCCCCCTTTAAAACCTTTCATTGCCTTGCATCCTAAAACAATGTTTGAACACTACCAAGTGCCCGACTATTATTTTGTAATAGAAGGTGGGTTCCACAATATGGACGTTACAGGTAGAATCTAATTGTTATTAGAAGTGCTCTCCAAACGTTTTTTTTTTTTTTTTTTTGCATCCTAACTTGTTGAGTTTTGAGCCAATTATATAGTTGTTTTCATTTATTTTTCTTTTTTTTTTTTTTTTTGAATAATGTATGGAGATTTTACCGCTTCAAAAAAGTATTGGAGATTAGTTGAGGAGAGTATAATTTGCTAGCATTCTCATTTGTGTAACATGAAATGTTAAATGTGACATGACATCATCAGCTCAAGTATCCAGCACCGGGGGCTTCACAGTTGGCGAAGAGAGTGAAGGAACTTCTTTTGGCATCTGGGCATGACCGGGTCGACGAAGACAAAAAACGTGGGCTGGACCATGGAGCGTGGGTTCCCCTAATGTTGATGTACCCAGACGCCCAAATCCCGGTTTGCCAACTTTCGGTCCAGACCCAAATGGATGCCACTTACCACTACCACTTGGGCCAGGCTCTGGCTCCTCTCAAGGACGAAGGTGTTCTCATCATCGGCTCCGGAAGTGCCACCCATAACTTGAGG
Source organism: Morus notabilis (assembly GCF_000414095.1). Taxonomy (NCBI): domain Eukaryota; kingdom Viridiplantae; phylum Streptophyta; class Magnoliopsida; order Rosales; family Moraceae; genus Morus; species Morus notabilis. The sequence goes on along the minus strand of NW_010357095.1, from coordinate 250,758 downwards.
GCCCTTAGATTCGACAATGGCTCAGCGGCTTCTTGGGCCGTGGACTTCGATACTTGGCTTCGACGTGCCCTTGAAGAAGGAAGGTACGCAATTATTTCGTAATGCAATCGTCTTGTCTTATATGTAACATGTAAAGGTTGACCGAGTAACGACATTTGTACTACGAAAAGTGTGAATGTAGTTGGGAGTTTATTTATCTTAGATTAGTGTTATAATCCTTTGAGTCATTATTACAAAAAAAAAAAAAATATCATGTTATACGGACAAGTTCTTTTGGAATTCGATCACTCTAGATGATAATAGAGTTTTCCTTATCTTTAAAATTCATGGCTTACACATTGACTCTCTTGTGATCAAATAATTTAGAAGTAAAAATTTAGAGATATTTGCCGTGCAATCATGACTGTAATCAGTGTTATACTCAAAACGAACAATTGCCATGCTTTTCTTTAGCTTTTGAGCAACAATTGCCATAATTGCAGATATGAAGATGTCAACAAGTATCTAGAGAAGGCGCCGTGCGCGAAAATGGCACACCCTTGGCCGGATCATTTCTACCCGCTGCATGTGGCAATGGGCGCAGCGGGCGACCAAGCGAAGGCAAAGCTCATCCACCATAGCTGGAGCAACGGTACCCTGTCTTATGCCTCCTACCAGTTCACTGCTCCTAACTAGTGTCACTAGCTGTAATAAGTTGAATGGTTTTTTTTTTTTAATCACTGATTGGCTGGTCATTGATTCATTTGTAACCGGTTACCAATGCTTGTAATAAATCCCCACACACTAAAGGGGATTCGTTTGCATCTACGTTTGTGTATAAACTAGAGTTATTTGATGTATTGTGATGACTGATCTTATATTTGAAACATAATTTTATAAACATTGGCAATAATGTTTGGAGCAATTATGTTTCAGGGCCAACTTAGCTGTTATTAAAATATTTTCTACCGGTTTATGCTGTAAGTCAAAAATATTATGATCAAAAGTAAATGGGCGTTTATATATATATATATATATTCAAATTGGTTGAGAATACCTAAAGCAATGCTTTGGTGTTTAGTAAATTATGGATTAAATTGATGCGGTATAATGACTAAAATAGAATTTTTTTTTTCATTTAATAAAAACATTTTAGCACACATCAGCTGTTTATGTTATTTCTAATATTAAGCTCAATATTCATAATTATTTTACACACAACTAAAAAATATGTGTATCTAATTTTAGGTTTATTATCTCAAATATATCTAAAATAAGTATAACAAAATTACTAGTGTCGTTTTAACAATAAAATCTTATAGTTATTGAAATTATTTGAATAACAATAGGTCTAGTGTATTTATGAAAGAATTTTTTTAATAAAAGAGTGTAATTTATAAGCGAGATTTAAAGTAATATGTATTTATATAACATATTTTTGAATCATGTGTACAAAGACAGAGAGAATTAAATATTGTTTTATTAAGAACATTTCAGCGAAATTTAAAGAATGACAATCAAAGTAGCCACGCAACAATGACTGCAAATTGCTTTTCAAATTTTGCTATTTGCAACAGTTTTTAGTGTCGATTGAACAAGATTTACCAAACATCTCGACTTAAACTTCTGTAAATTCTAGACTAATAACCTAAAAGGAGTCTTCAAAAGCAATATCAGACGAAGTTTTATACTAAAAGTACATCAAAAAAAAAAAAAAAATTCTAGACTCTAGAGGAATTCCCATCTAGTGATTTATGCTATTTCTTAAACACTAACGATTTCTGCATTCAAATTTCTATATTCATATATTAACTTAGACAACTTTAAGGGACCAACTTTATATAAAATTTATTATCACAGAATATAATTCAACTTATTAACTGTTTATATAGAAGATTGTATTGGGGATATAAACATTCCTTGTATGTTTTTTTCCCCTTTAAATAACCCTATATTATTGAAGAAACAGTTCCAGCCCTGTGTAATTTGTAAATTGCAACAAAATAAACCATAGATAAGATTAATTTGTGCATTATTTTTAGGAATAATGCTAAGGATACTAATTTTTATCTCAACTTTTGTGTACCAACTAATATGACATTTAAATTGTCATTTTTACATTAGTAAAAATATTATCACGTTAATTAATAAAAAAATATTGTATTTATAAATAAAAAGATGATAATTCACATGCCGTGTTAGTTGGTACACAAGAGTTAAAATTTAAATTGTTATCCTTAGCATTTTTTTTTTATAAACATTGAGTTCATGTTTTGTTATCTTTTGTATTATATTGTTTTATTTATTTTTTATTTACTATTTGAGTATTTTGAAACGGAAAAAAACTCGATATTCTTAAAAAGAAATAAAAAATAAAAAAATAAAAACTCGATATGAACCTATTCGAGGTTTATTTTGATGCAATTTCTAAATTACTTATTTTTATTTTTAAAGCACAAGATTATCTCGGAAAACTAAACAAAAAGCACGGGTGGTTTTTGTATCCTCATTGAACTGCCAGAGATGAGAGAATTGCTATTCTGATAGATTGAGAATCATGAATTTAAAAAAAAAAAAAAAAATCTATTTTTGGGGGAATTTTTCACTGTAGTGGGGCTTTATGACGATAACCCAAACTTCCCCTATTGGTTATAGCAAAAAGTGAAATGTGCAATTTTGCCTCGTCACAAGACCCACAACTGACAACAACAGTTGATGCATATTAAAATGATAGTAGTTGAACGGAACACTAATTATGTTATGCTTTTTAACATTACTATTATATTCAATGACTTAGATATTATTTTTTTTTTAAAGGAAAAATTGCATTTCATTCAAATATTAATAAACAGTTGTCTTGATATAATACTAACCTATTAGAGGGATAAATGCACGCCTGAAGTTCGAAACTGGAAAAATGCCTCGGCACATTAACAACTAGTGGGCTGAAAACTTGACAGGTGAAAACTCCTATCTTCAACATAAACTGTCGAGCGCTGGAGGGACAGATTATCAAAACTCATAGAAAAAAGACATCTATACGACATAGAGAAAATTCTAGTCAGACCAAGACTATCCTATCAGTATTAAGCTGGACACCTAAATCTAACAAACACAAAAGTTACAAAAAGACAAAAACCTCCAACCATCGCATGTAGAAACCTCCGGTGAAGGGTGTCCGGCCAAAGGACCATTGAGGAAGACAGCCAGCGAAGAGATCTCAGCCACCAAGCAGAAAACTCCCCTAAGAAAGGATATCGTCCATTCGGCTTCCAAGCTTTTAATCAATTCTGATTTGCCCAAACGGAGCCATCACACCGTACACCACCACCGTCAACGAGAAGTCCACGATAGACGAGTCGAATGACCAAATTTCACGGCCGAGAATCTGACGACGCACCCAAAGGCGGTGCCGGAGCTCGGGCTAATTTCTGCTTTCTAAAGACCTTCTCTCTCTTAAAACTTTAAGACTTTAAGGTGTTTAATGCGTTCAATGACTGTCATATTATATTTTCTACTTTTACTTATATTACATTGGGCCATAATAAAAGCATAAGCAAGATTAATTTGTGTTTTTTTTTTTTTAACATTGAGAGTTCATGTTTTGTTATCTATCTTATTATCTTGTTTTATTTATATTTTATTTACTATTTTAAGAATTTTGTAAAGGGAAAAAAAAAGCTCCATATGAACCTATTGAAGGTTTATTTTGAAGCAATTTATAAATTACTTATTTTTATTTCTAAAACACAAGATTATTTCGGAAAACTAAGGAAAAATTAAGGGTGGTTTTTATATCTTCATCGAACTGCCAGAGATGAGAGAATTGCTATTTTGATAAATTGAGAGCCATGAATCGACATTTTTTTTTCACTGAAGTTTATTTTAGCAAAAAGTGAAATATGCAATTATGCATAGTCACAAGACTCGCAAGTGACAACAACAACATTGGTTGATGTATACTTAAATGATGAGTAAGGCTAGAAACACCAATTTTAATTTTAATTTGTGTATTATTTTATGAGTTGTCATTTTTTATTAATAGGTGTAATTTTTTGCTATTAATTTACGTGACAATTTTTTAGATACCTACTAATAAAAGAGTGGCAATTTATGAATTGGTGCACTTGTTTTTCTTTTTTTTTTTTTTTTTTTTTTTTTTTTTTTTGTTGCTGGTCGATGGTACACAATTTGATATTAGTATAGGTGTCTATAGCATTATTCTAAAAAAAATATTCATTGAACGTAAGGCTGATTATTTTAAGCATCTTCAACATTAATGTTACCTATCATATTATTTCTTTACTTTTACTTATATTGCGTTGGGTAAAATGTCCATCCAGATGGACCATAATAAATGTCTATATTTATATGTATGTTACTTTTCAAGAACAAATCATTTTCATTCCTTTTCCCTCCTGTATATTGAAAATTACTCACACTAGAATTATCTATATGGACGTCTTTTGTACATATTCTCAAACAATTAAAAGATAAAAAAAAGGCCAATGTAACCAGAACCCAAAAGAAAGCCAAGTTTGGTAGGATTGTGAGTAGAGTTGAATGAGCAGAATTCAGATACGGGTACGAATCAGGTGGGGGCATCATGCATTGATCACCGTTGAAGCAAACCTTGCGAGGGAAAGCCCAACCTTCCTTGACTGTGAAGGAATCTACATCCTTCTTAAGTATTATTTGTGACTGAACATTCCCATCCGGCCCAGCTTCCATTAGGACATTATTATAGAATTTTAGCCCATAAAACAGACAAGTGTCATCTGCGAATTCCAGAAGAGATAAATGGCAGAATTTATCCTCTCATTCTTAATTAAACCTTTTTTTTTTATAGTTATTTAACTAAAAATATTATTAATCAATAATAAAGGGTAAAAATACTGACTTATACACTTTTAAAGGGTATTTGTCTCCTTTCTTCAATTCAGAACAATAACAAAACTACTGTCACTACAAGAAATAAAGCTATTAGCGACGACAAAAAGTTATTGCAACAAATGCAAAGTCGTTGCAAATGAAGTTTTAGCGACTACTTGTTGTTGTAAACCTGTCGCCGCAATTGATTCGTTGCAAAAATAATTTTTGCGATGACAAGCAGTCGTCGCAATTATATTTGCGATTACAATCGTTGCAAATGAGTTGCTACAATTATTTCATCAGTTACATCGTTAAGATTACATGACATTGAGTTTTTACAACGATATTTTTTGAATTAAGTCGTCGTAAAAGATGAAGATTTAGCTGACGTGACTTATTTTTTTTGCGACAACATTTGTCGTTGTAAATAATATTTTAAAATTGTATTTATTTTTATTATTTTACTAATTAATGTTGTATATTATTATATATTTAAACCCAATATTAAATATAATTCATGATATTATAATAATAAAAAAGAATTAAATAAAAGGAAATAAATAATAAAAAATAAAAATAAAAATTATTATTGTAAAAAGTAATTGATAAAATAAAATTGTAATTACAGTAGAAATGTGCGGAAATGTAAATTGTTACATTAATAAAAATCTAATCTCCTAAATTAGCAGCATCACTAGAATCATCGTCGTTATCATCATAAGAATTCAGAGGCGGATGACTTGGACGAACATACGGCACAGGAGGAGTAACCGCTGGGAAAGTCATGATGGGGTGCATTTGAGTGATGAAATCCTGCATCATTCTGACGCTCTCATACAGCTGGAGGTTTTGCTGATAACTCTGTTGTAAGTATTCTTCTACGTGTGGGTCAGAACGTGTCGTATAAGATCTTGTTGAGCGTGAGCCAGATGAAGACGCATCCCCTCGATAAAATTTTTGTGGGAGTGGGCGACCTACTCCAGTCTTATGCCCTTTGCGGGTGCCCGGAACTCCTCAATAATATCCTCATCGTTAACTGTTCCAAAAGTAGCAGACTTTGTGTAACGCCCTCCAGAATAAAACATGTTTAATTATGTTAATTGTGTATATTAGTATGCCTAAAATTGATTTTTTCTGATTAATCTTGTGATTAAAGATTAAGTTTTTGAGTTATTTTAAGGAGTTATAAATTACTTTCAGTTTTTCAATTTTCACCTCAAAATTTTTTAAAAATACACTTAATTTTAATGTATTTTTATTTATTTATTTTTCTTTCTTTTCCTTTTCTTTTCTTTTTCTTTTTTCCCCTTCCCATTTCCTCCCGTGGCTGCCCAGACACAGCCCAGCCCCCCCTCTCTCTTTCTTTTTCTTCTTCATTCTCTGGTTCTCCCACGCCACCAACCAGCGCCTCTCTCTCTCTCTCTCTCTCTCCCGTTGGTTCTCTCTCTGAGTCTCTCTCTCTTGGCAGTTTGGCCGAGAGACAAAAAAAAAAGAACGAAAATGGGAGAAACTGAGGGAGACAAAGCTCCATCAATTGATTTAAGGTAAACCCCTTTGAAACCCACTCTTTGATTCAAATTTTAAGCTTGAGAAAGTTTGATTTTGGTTAGATTTGAATAATTTTGAGTTAGGGTTTGGATTTGAACAATTGTTGTTGAAATTGATTGAAATTTAGGGGTTTTCAGTTATTAGACTTGTTTAGTTGATTGGAAACTGATTTTGATGGATTCTGGAGAATTATTTTGAAATTGAACTTGATTTACAGGTTTGGCATTTTTCCTATTTACGTCGACATGTTGCCGAAATTTATTTAAAAAGTTGTTTTTAATGAGATTAAATAGGAAACTAAACTCATGGATTGGATTTCAATCTTTAAAGAATCTCCAAACTGATTATAAAATCATTTGTGAAATTGGATTTAAGTCAAGGCACACTAATAGGAAATAATTAAACATGATTGAGCTTAATTCGTTTTAGGAATGAGAAATACTTCCTAAGATATTACTTTTGTGATAAAGCTAGTGGAGAAGGTCAAGTACTAAAGCTTTAAGGGTAGCGGAGGCTAGGAGAACGAAAGGCTAGCCCAGGTTTGATATCCAAAAGGTAGGATATTCTTGTCCATATCCTTGTTAGCCTCACTTTAAGTGATTTTGGCCTATGAAAATGTTTTAGAACAAAACATGTTGAAAGAAAATGATTTTAAAGGGAATGGCATGAATAATGCTATTAAGTTTTCCAATAATTTTGGAAATGAGATTTTAAAGAGTATCATTTCTTAAAATGAAATACTTTAAGGAATGATACAACGAATGGTGGCCTCAAAGATGGGGATGTGGGAATCGCATCCTTGGGGGCAGGTCTTGAAACCTGTATAGATCCACTTCTTGCTCAGTGGAATTATGGCTCTACACTTTTCACTAGACAGACTGAAGGATCATGTTGTGATTTTTAAGTGAAAAATCATTTAAACAACAACAAATTTGTAGGCGAAAATTTCAAAAATTTTCACATATCATTTAATTCCGAATTAAACACAAATCACAACGATAGATTCATGCATGATGTGTTTATGGAGAAAAGAATAAGATGACAATCATACCTTTAAGACGATTGGATCAAATATGGCCGCAAGGGTCTTGTCTCACTATCTCACGTTCCGAGATGGAGAATTACCATGAAACAAGACCGTTGATTTATGAACACGAACACACCAACAACCACTCGTTGATTCAAGGCTATGGCTCCTAATTTTTAGGAGAAGAGAGTGGGCTCTTTTTAAAAAACCTAAGGAAATAAATTTTTCTTCTAATTTTCTATACCAAATCCGGCCACACCTAGAGGAGAGAAATGAGTGAGATTTTTTTTTTCATCTAGCCACCCTCCTAGGGTTTTCAATATTTTCTCTTTATAGGAAAATTCGAAACCAAGCCCTAGATAGGTTTTTCAAAATTTTCCCTTAAATTTTGGAATAAAATCCGAACTCTCCCTTCCAAAGGGATTTCCGAATTTTCCAAAAATAAAATCAAATCTCTCCCTCCTTTAGTTGCCAAATAAAATTACGTTCAAACTTTATTTATGAATTTTAAATTAATCATCATTAATTTTAAAATTCCAAATTCATTCCTTTTATTTTTCAATTATCAAATAAATAAAAAATAACATAATGAATTTATTTAAACATAATTGTGTAACAAAACATCAGTTTTAATTTTCCCACTTATTAGAGCTAGCCTTGAGACCGAATGGACCCATATGAACAAAGTTATGGAATTACAATACTCGACTAATTTATCCCGATAAGTCATCGATGTATTTAATTCCGACATCGTACGACTCTACTAAAGGTTCGATGCCGACTAATCTCTCGATTCATATGTGCTATTTTTCCAATGGTGTTAATACAATTTATCACACGGTCCACAGAGTAAGTACGATATTATCCTCTGTGAATATCAATGACTAGAATGGTATACAAAATTACCGTTTTACCTTTCCTGTCATTATTTTCTCAACTCCTTTATATGATTGTGAATAAAAAAGACATATGTTTGTAAGATGTCTCGCACATGTTATGATGTCTTAAACAATGAACACCATCATTGAATACCAGGCCTAGTTTATTTATTCACACACCCATCAATAAAGTATGAGGTGATATTATCACTTACGAATTTCATATCTGTGAATCACACAACTCCAAATTAATTATGTCATGATCCCAATAGCCGAGATGTTGTTCAAAAACTGTGAACTAGTCTCATTGGTGAATCAAAGACCATGAGAAATTAAGTCGAGTTATGTATTCACCTCAGGATTAAGATAATCACGCAAATACACTTAAGTTGTAATAATTAGATTTAGAGCTCTGTAAACGGTTTTTGCTCTAATCTAATTAGTTACGTGGTCTATTCAACATGTTGTGAACATGTCTAGATCAACCACAGAGTCCAACTCCCATGCCCGAGACCAACATCACATGGTTCGATCTAACAGTCATAATCGGTTTCGATTGCCCAGTCGATCCTAAGACTGCGAATATCAATTTTTAAACTACATCAGAAGAGTTTGTCCGGCAGGGATCTCCTGACTCTTCTTTCGTTGATAACAGTTTATGGACTAAGCAATATTACTAACACTCTTGAATATGAATCAAAACATAACTTTATTATATTTATAAACATCAGCAAAAATAATGATGTCTGATATTTGCCATTTCATAAATAACAAAATACACTATACTTTATGGACACATTTCCAACATAGACATTTTACCACTCCTTGCTCAGTGGTATGATGAGCTGCACACTTTCATTATACAGATACTTTCTACTATGTGAGTATTTCCTTTTCTAAAAAGGATGATCAGTTCCGGGTGTATATCTTCGGACCGTGAGTATCTTTATTTACAATGTTTTATAAAATTGTATGATCTATTCCGGGTGTATGTCTTCGGACCATGAGTACCTTTATTTAAAATGTTTTATAAGATTATATCCTACTGGGCATTCCGCTCACTTTTATTATGTTTTCAATGTTTTAAACCCCTCCTCCAGAGTTAGCGGTTTAGATTTATAGCGTGACAAGTGGATGCCAACGGATTGAAGATGCCAGATTCGAAGCGGTATGTTTGTTTCGGATTTACGGTTTTAAATTCTGAGATGTACTGTATTTCTATATGCAAACTGTATTGGTCGACATTGTCCCTGAGTTGTACTATTTTTCTTGGACTTAATGGAATGTTCTAAATATTATTTGTGAAAGAAAGTCTTCGGAGCAAACTATATTGATATTTATGTAATTATTTTGTGATTTGGTTAAACAATCTAGTTTAATTAAGTTAAATTTTAAATTAAACCCCAATAATCACGGCCCTATCCTTGGGGTCATGACAGTTTTTGGTATCAGAGCACGGCTTCGAATTCTATGGGAAATCGAGCCTGTGTGAGTTTTTACTGAGTTGTGTTGTTCTTTTAACAGTTTTGTGTCGGGACATATCGTACAATATTAGTTACTACATGATACAGATGCACTTGAGAATTTGACGTTAGAGTCTGTTTCAATTTTTCCTAGAGCACTTTGATGGATGGAATTCATGTTTCTATTATCGATGTTTATCGATATGAAGATCGATGGTAAAGTTGACTTTGAAGTTTTCGGAAAGTATTGATTTCGACCCGATGGTTATTGATTTGTTTCAATAAGTGCTCTTGACTCTTGTCAGTTTAAAATTCAAATTCAGTATTGACTTCGAAATTCTCATGAAAATTTCGGTTTTGAGATGATATCTATTCCAACTTCCGCGTAGTTGAATTCTCGATATTCATCCATTCCATTTTTGATACGTCTAACGTGGGGGTTTAAGTTGATGGAGAGCACGACTTGAAATCGAGCAGTTTTGACCATTATAGTTTCCTTTCTCCTTGTTTGGTTCTTTCCAATTTGATCAATGCGCAAGTTTAGTGTTGCAATCTAGCTTTGTATCCTAGCTACTCGTTTCAATTCACTAATGCATTCTTTTATCTCTTGAGAGTGTTTTGCTCAAGAGTGTCTACTTCATGGGTTATTATGTCGATGAGACATCGTTCTTTCTTCTATTGACGACGATGGTGGCTATGGACTTCGTCAAGAGATTGATATTTATCTCTGATATTAATTGTGTTCGACCTTGTTTGGAAGCGTAGTAGGTCATAACCCACAGATTCCTGGATTCCAACTTTGAATTCTTTTCTTAATTCGTTTTGACTAGGAGTTAGTCTCTTCGTTATTATTAGTGTATTGATTCGTGAAATTTTTCTATCATAGTCTTATGTCACTCAGGAATCGACTTTCTTCCTTGTCTCGAGTGTTAGTCTCGGTGATTCCCTCGTTAATTTGAACCATGTCATTGTGAGACATTGACTATGGATATTAATCCTATACCATTCTCTGCCATTTTGCTTTTGGAATTCTAAATTCGAGCTCTAGTCTTGATCTATTTTGAACTGGAGTTAGACTTTCTACTTGATAACTGTATTTTGATTCATATTATCTTTCTATCATGAATCAATGTTATTCTAAGATCAAGACCGCTTCTTGTTTCGAATAGTAGTCTCGGTAATTTTGTTCCTAATATGGAAACATGTCATATCGTTCATTTCCTTTCGATATACAGTGATCATTGGTGCGAGATTTGGCAATCTTGACTTCGAAGATCCTCATTCAGTCACATAGTTTTGAAGATTCGATCATTACTTGATTTCGTATCCATGCAATACTAAATTTCTATTGGTTCTTTTTTAGAGTTAAATGCGACTATGGGAATTTTCTACGACTTTCTAGATTCCAAATCAATGATTGATGTTCTTCTGTTCGATCATTTCCAGAATTGGGTGTTTCTATTCCAGTGGGTGGGAGTCTATGTTGTTGATTGACTTCTAGCTGGAATTGATAATTTTCTGGATATGAGATTCCAAGATGACAAAGTGTTTCTGTGTCCCATTCTATAATTTTGAAATTCATAAAGACTCGCATAAGGCAAGTGGACATATTTTATTGAAATTGGAATTTCGTTTCTTTCTCATTGATAGAATGGTTGATTGTGACAACCGATATCATGATGCTGCCAGCAGAGTCGCAAGGTGAATGTTCCTTTCCATCGTTTGACACATAGGAATCCACAGAAAAGGCGTAGAAAGTCTTAGTTCATAGGTTCCCGAACGAATATCTTGATGAATTGTCGTATTCACCTCATTTCCGCCATGTGAGTGACATTCTTGCCTTTGACTTATATTCTAAGTAGTGTTTTAAATGGAAGAACTTCTTTAGCAGTTGAGGTTGAGTTCCCACAGGTTGAAGATGTTAAGGTTCGACCCTCTTGAGGAGATGTCTTGTCACTTTCATGTGGAATTAGAACGGGTAGTTCTAATGATACGTATGAATAACACTTTGGGCGTTTTCTAAATCGGTGTCAAACCGTGGGTGTTGCATTAGAATCAACCTTGAAGTCATTTAGTCCACGTGATGGATTTCATGCAACTATAATAATTTCCCTAGACAGGCCGTTCTGATTCTCTGTAAATTGTTTTTGAGGGCCTTGGCGATTTCTGAGCCTTACATGTAACATACCAAATAAAAGATCTGCGTGTCTACTTTCTTATGGAGTTCATTTTGGAATTTTTGGAGACTTAGATGATAATTTATGTATATTCCTGTTAAGGTCGACGAATCTGCCATTTTACTAGATTTATGAAGAACATGGATTCGAGTTAGGAACGGATTTATGACTGAACGATTGGAAGTTTGGAGCCTTTGTGGTTGTTTAACATTAAGTATGAGTTCTTTGAAATTTCTCGCTTGAATGTTATTATTTTGGACTTTAATCATACTTCTCCACTTGATCCACATTATTTTGGGGAGGATTCTAGGTAAAATAGACTTTTCAAGCTTTGATAGGAGATTTGGATCACCTAAAAAGGAGTTTTGTAGCTTAAGTTATGAATTTTTCAATTTGTTGGAAAAAGTGTTAAGGAACCTAACCTGGATAGGTTTGATATTGTTGAATTCTGGGAATTCTCATAGATGGATTTGAATGAATGGATTACATAATTGGAAACTAGACATTCAAAGCTTCGTATAGCCGCAAGAATCACCTCGAATGGATACCAATAGCTCAAATTATGCATTTTTGAAGTTAAGCTTGATTCTTAGAAATTCTGCAGAAAAACAGCCACGTTTTGATCTGGCATAACGTATTTTTGGAGACCTTAACCTATCCGAAACTAAGCTTATGATAGCTCTTTCGAAAGCCCTAGATGTTTATTTTGATTAGGCGCTGATTTTGTAATTTTTGGAGCTGTGTAGAATATTTTATGATAATTCCCATAACAGTTGCCAAAACTGTCTTTTCTAAGAACTGGTAAAATAAAGAACTAAGACCCTTACTTTTTGAAATAGGATTGCTGCACCTAACCATTTAGAACATGTTATTGGTGATGTGTGGGAGTTAGAATCACGTCATTTAGAGTTTTGTAACCCGAGTTATGCGCATTAGAAGTCTCATGCCAAAAACTTCTAAAAAGTTGTCAAAACCAGGAAATGATAGAATTTTAATTTCTTAAAAGCTGTTTTTGAGGTACTTAGATAGCTCAGATTTGGGCATGTGATCACTCATTTCGAAGCTGTAGGTGTCTACTCTATGTAGAAATTAGAATTATACCCGTTAGATCTATGTGAAATATTTTATGATCATTTCCATCAAAAAGGTCAAAATTACGTTCTTGGCATAACGCAGAAAAAGTGAATTTGAACCCCAACTTCTAGAATCGGGATTGCTGCACTTAAGACACTAATCCTACCATCTAGTGTGCGTCATCAGTGATATGTAGCACTTGGAATCACTCTTTTTAGAGTTTTATAGGCCGAGATGTGCGGAGTTGAAGTTTTGCTTAGAAACTTTTCAAAATGCCTTGAAAAGTTGAAGTTTCAGAATTTCAATTTTTTGTAAGATGTGTTCAAAAGGCTTAGAATATTTAAAATAGGGCATGTGATAGCTTGTTGGAAAGACCTAGATGTCTATTTTCATTCGAAACCAGTTTTCTACCATCTGATGACACGTAATACGGTTTGCACGTATTTTCATAACGAACGTTAAATCAGTCGATGTATGAGATTAAAGGACTGACCAAGTTGAAGGAATAATAGTCCAAGTTTTGTTAAATGAAGAGCTATGCTGATAGAAGGCGACTTTGTCTTATTTAGAGTTTCACCATGCAAAGGAATCACTTATTTTGGTGTGAAAGGGGAACTTGCGCCAAGATACATTAGACCATTCCAAATTATGCAACGAGTCGGTGTCGTTGCTTATCGCTTCACCTTACCTCCAAAATTATCTCACGTGCACAATGTGTTCTATGTTTCTATGCTCTGTGAGTGTAAACCCGATCCGGAAGCTATTGTGCAATGGTACGACGTGCTGATCAGTATGACATGACTTACGAGGAAGCACTAGTTCAGATTCTCAATCAGAAGATGAAGAGTTTACGCCATCGTGAGATTCCGCTAGTGAAAGTGTTGTGGCAACACCATGGCGTTGAGGAAGCGACGTGAGAACTAGAAGCAACGATGCAGGAACGATATCCATACATGTTCATATCCTAAGGTAAACTCAAATTTCGAGTACATAATTGTCAAATAAATTAAGTTTTAATTGAATATTTTCATTGAATTAATTTAAAATATTTTATTTGGAAATATTTAATTTTGATTTCATTTGATTTCATTTGTTTTGAAGGAAAAGTCGATTGGGCCAAGTTAACAAGTAAGAAACAAAATTTGGGCCAAAGAGAAATCAGCCCATCTCCATTTTCTTTTGCATGTCTACACTTGCACGTGCACTTCAAGACTAATTTGGCCACGTTGTGGGGCCTCAAAAGCAAAAATGATTTAAAGCCCAAGGAGTGCATCTGGCACTAGTACAACGTGTGGGCTTAATTCTTTTCAGCCCAACTTCGTCTCTCTGGCAAGCCAAGCACGTGCAAAAGCCAGCCTAAAGAATCCAGCTACTTCTCTCTCAGCGCAACAAGTATCCCACTCTTCTTGGGATTCCTTTTTCAGCTGGTGCCGTTATTTGCCGTTGTCCAACTCTTTCAATTCTCAACCTTTATTCACGAAATTAAGTCATTGTAAATTCTATTGTAATTACGTTTTAATTAGCTCTTTATTGTAATTTTATAGCTGAATGTTTCTGTTGGCATTCCCTAAGAGCTATATAAATAGGTCCTTTGTTAAGTGTGTGGTTAATTTAGTTTAAGTTTAGACATCTGTTTTTTTTTGTGAGGTTACAGAAAAATTTACTTGAATTCTTTGACCACGAACAGTCTTTACTCTAAGTTTGTGTTTAGAATATTAAAGTCTTCCACATCAATTCTTTGATTCCACGTAGACGTGTGTGTGGGCACACGTGAGACAAAACAAGTTTCTTAAACACTCGAATTTCCACATACACCAACGCATGCACGATGTGAAATTTTTAGAGAAAAATATTTTTGCTCTCTTTTTCCTCTATGAATTTCGGCCACACTCAATTAGGGCTGAAAAAATGTTTCAACAATTGTGTCCACAATTTTCTATCATTCTCATATTTAAAGAGTAGAAGTCAAACTTCAAAACAGAATCAAATCCCTATCTCCAATTTTTGAATTTGGAACAAAAAATCCCTTCCCTTTATCCTTTAAGTGGCCTGCCACATCACTAGGGTTTTACCCTGTGTGTGGCGTCAATCACAGATAGGGAAGGAATAGATTTTATCCTTTATCCAGTAGTCCAATTTTAATTCAAATTCAAATTCGAATTTAAGTCAAACTTAAATTAATTTGAATTCTAAATTGAACAACTTATCAAATAAGTTTAAATAGCTAAATCTAGATGTGTTCAAATTCTAATTTAAATAATCACATTATTTAAATAATAATTAATTCTCAATTAATTATTTTTTGAGTATTTAATTTTAGAATTTCATAATTCTAAAATTCCCATTTTGCCCTTTGTGTCTGGTAGAATTACAAGGACGACGCGGGGACATATGGACTTATAATCCCGAGCTCCAATAAAATTAATAAATAATTAATTAAACACTTTTAATTAATTAATTCTATTAATTCTAATTTGAGTACCATTGATTCTCTAATGGATAGTGATTCATAACACACATTCATGAACCAGAGCGCTCTTACTAATCCAAGTACCGAATCAATACTGAAGAGAATTATTTATCTACTTCTTTCTCAAGAAGGAATGGATTCCATCATGTATAATAACATTCTCAGCTACCTATTTCATTATGTCTCCAAAATACAAGGAACATGATTCAGGGTCTCGGAATCCGTACCGAGTAAATCAAAAGACATAAATCCATAAATAGGAGTTTGCTAAGAACTCAGGATTAAGATCATCCTATATATGACAATCGGTAGACTCAATTAGAATTTCTATGCTTAACGGAAATTATTAGAAATTCATATTGTGTCTGTGTCCTTGTTCCACATAATCTTATTATGCGAAATACATTCATTCAATATCTCTCCATATTAACAGTGCGGATAACACCGTTCCATTCTAAATGGGAATGACATGTATTAATAATGTTTTAATTAAAGATTCTGAACTTTAATTAAATTCATCATGAGCAATATTTTTTATTATTATCCTTAAACACTATCCTCTCGTATATAACACTTATATACTATGTTTAAGGTTACATAAACAATCACGGAATTTTCATTTGATATTCATAAAATATTCATAAATATATGCACATAAAATGATGAATAAACTCTTTTATTAATTAAATAATAAATATCCTATTACATCTCATGCTTCTAGGACACTATTCCCAACAAATACATGATTATCAAAAAATTCACGAATTGTTTTTACGGCATAAATTCATGATTTACATTGTAAATTCATGATTTACCAAAGAATACATATTGTTTTTACAAGTAAATTCATGATTTACTAAAGAACTCAAATTGTGTTCTGTTGGTAAATAAGCGTAAATACATGATCCAAGTGGTATTAACTTGTTAAATCTTCAAATTTACTAAAGTAGTATCATAACTTATGAAGTTATAGACCCTAATTTGTTTAGTTACAAAAATAATCTGTCAAGTTATGATCATAATTTGATAAATTTGAGACCATAATTTGTCCCATTTACACCGCATAAACTGTCACGTTATGGGCCATTCTAGTCAAGTTATGATCATAATCTATCAAGTTATGGACAATAAGATATCAAGTTAGACCATAACCTGACAAGTTATAGACTATAACATGTAAATTTATGATTTTAACGTAACAAGTTATGGGCCATAACTTATTAACTTATTAACCATAACTTATTAACTTATGAACATTATCTGTCAAGTTATGGACCATAACATGTCAAGTTATTATTATTGTAATTCAATATATTTTATAAGAGGCCTCATTGAACGTTGAGAATTGAATAGAACACAATTCTCATTGAAGGCCTCATCCAATCTATTCCATAACTTGTCAAGTTATTCAAGTTATGGACCATAATTTGTTTAGTTACGAAAATAACCTCTCAAGCTATGTATTATAATTTGATCATTTATGGAAATGTCATTTAATGGACTTTAATCTGTCAAGTGTTAAAAAAATATCCTGTCAAGTTATAGCCATAACATGGTCATCTAGAAATCAAAAAATAAAATTATTTTTCTTTCTTTTAAGTATCCTAAAAACTATGAACACAAACTGTTTGACGAAATGCTGGAGAGATTTAAAAAATAGTTTCTTCGTTATGATGATTTTACTTAGGCCTCGTTCATTTCACTGATTCGAGTTTTCAATTCTAGTTTTGCTACAGTTAAAAGCTCTAATAAAAATTCACATATAACTTTCTTACTGAGTTAAAAGCTCTCATATAAAATCACATCTCAAGTCGAGTTGAAAACTCGAATCAACGAACTGAATGAGGCTTTAATTTTGTTGACCCTTCTAATGTAGTTACATGCTCAAAGCTTTTTTTCCTTCTCTATTTTATGCTATCAACTTTATAAGATCTGCATCCGTTTTTCTTATGAGTTTTTTATTTAATGTTGGAGAATTTGTGTGTAGAGGATAAAAAGAATGCAAAAAATTAGAGAGAGTTTGAGGCATATAGGAATACTTTTTTTAAGGTTTTATTTGCCCAAACTTCTCAATATTAGCTAATGAGTTTTAATGACAAATTACGCCCAAGATACAACAAACCCTTGAACACAATATCTAGCAATAATTTGAGTTTTAGAACATTAATTACATCTGTAAATTTTCTAGAGAATTAATAAAGACAAAGGTATTATTGCATGAATGAATGCAACATTTTCAATCATCACGTACCATTGAGCGAGGAATAGAGCAGTATGCCAAACAAGCTAACAAAGGGCGCCACAAGCTGGTTTTTGAACCTGGAGATTGGGTTTGGTTGCATATGACAAAAGAAAGATTCCCAGTCGTTCCAAATTGCTTCCAAGAGGAGATGGTCCTTTCCAAGTCCTAGAGTGCATCAATGACAATGCTTACAAGCTAGATTTACTAGGTGAGTACAATGTAAGTGCTACTTTTAATGTTACTGATTTGTGTCCTTTTGATGTAGGTGACGATTTGAAAACAAATCCTTCTCAAGAGGAGGGAAATGATGAGAGCACGGCTAGGGCTAACACATGGAATCAAGATCCGCTTCAAGTTCCAGAAGGACCAGCCACAAAAGCTCGAGCTAAACGGTTTAATGAGGAACTTAATGGATTATTCCAAGAGGTCTAGAAAAGAGAAGCATTTGAGATCACTACTGATGGTGAGTCAAGATTGGTCCAAGTCATCAAAGTAATTTCGGATAAGGAGTAGCATGAAGTGGGCGTGTTACTGTTCACGCGCGCGTCACTATTCACCAAAGTCTTAAGGATCAAGATCAATAATTTGATAGTTATCTCTTATCACTATTTTGATAGTTATCCATTGTAATAGTTATCCTTAGTTTCATTTTAGATTCAGAGTTTGTTTAGAAGTTAAAGGATGAGTGTTTATCCAAATGGATAATATTCTTTCTTTTTAGGATAGAGTTGACCATGAAAATTTGAGTTTGACCAAAATTTTAATTTATGTAAATTCAGCCTATTAATAGGCGTGATTTATATCATTAATAACATATTAGTATTTTTATTATTTTCAGAAAAGCTTTAGCATTCTCTTTGGTTCTTTAAGAACTTCTTGAACTCATCGGATTCTCCTTGGCGTTCATTCTTGACTTATCAATCAATTCTTCCATCATTGATTGTGGTGTCTTCACTATACCAAGGTTCTTGCTTCCATATAAGCAACGAGTCGAGGTTTCATTCAAGCCTGATTGTAGATCAATCTTGGAGACTTTTTTGATTCGGGTTTCGTCAGTTTTCTTAGCGGGGTTCATATCATTTTCACTGTAGTAGAAAAAGTTAGATGTGCCTTTTTATGAGAACTTTTAACTGTAGCAAAACTGAAATTTAAAACTCGAATTAGTAAAATAAACGATGCCTAACATTATCTAAATCTTGACCTATTAATTTTAATTCCTATTTTAGTCCAGTATATTTCCCTCATTCTCCTTAAAATTTATACCCTTAACAACTAATTATTATTTAAAAAAGAGGTCATAATTCACATTTATACTCTATTGAAAAAAAAAATCACACTTCTATCAACATTTATTAGATGATGATGATGATGATGATGATGATGATGATGATGATGATGATGATTATTATTATTATTATTATTATTATTATTATTATTATTATTATTATTATT
>NW_010357095.1:221136-231197 GCF_000414095.1 Morus notabilis | reverse complement strand
ATTATTATTATATTTCGTATTTAATTTATTTTACATAATAATATTTATTTAGATGTAAAAGAAATTTTCTATTCTATCACAAACTTCTTCAATTAAATAATATATCACCGTTGATGTCAGTTTTTTCGTCCACATCTTTTTTTTTTTTTCTAAAGATATTGTTCTCCTATCTTTTTCGTCTATAAATTGAGAATTTTTCTGATGTTATTTTTTTTTTCAAATATCAATATTTTTTATTTATCAGCTATTAAATTTATATTATTTTTAATATTATTTTATTTTTAATTAAATTTAATATACATTTAACGATTAATAAATAAAAAAATACCGGTGTTTTTCTTAAAAAAAAAAAAAAAACACTAGAGAAAGTGATAAATTTTCCGGGCCATTTTCCAAGTCCATTCAAAATCCTCGAACGATTCCTGACTTCAAATAAACACTCGTCTATTCTCCACATCACAGGCCACGTGCATATATCGGACCCACGCGCATAACCGGGTCCTACAAAAGATCAACGGTCCAGATGTATCTAGATGCACGTGGGCCGCACCTTAAACGTTCCCAATGACAAAATGACACGAAATACACGCTTCACAGTTACGTGTTCGCTCTATCCACTAACCCACTACCTGAAAACGACACATAACTCTCCACCCAGTAGTTGCCCGCCACGTTTAATAAAGCGCAAGCGAGTACGCAAACCAGTAGACAATCATTTTTTAATACTTAACCGCCTCTCTCTCTCTCTGTGCGTTGCTGTGTCTGAACGGCAAGAATTGCCGGTCCTTTCATCCTTCTCTTATTTTATTAATAATTTGTAAAAATTCTAAAATAAATAAAACAAAATTTTAAAAAATCAATAATATAATTGATTATTCGAATTCCGAAAGGAAAAGGAGAAACATATGGGTCGGTAATAAATGAAATGATTGAATGAATGCTATATTAAAGTCTCAATCGAACTGAAAATTTTGTTGTTTTTATTTATTTTTCTTTTCTTGTCCGATTTAACCGCTTCTTCTTTCGGGCGATCCCCGAATTTCGGAGTTTCACTGGTTTTGGATTTTTTTGGAAATCGGCGTTGATAGGGGAGGGAATATCTGAAAATCAAAATCCAAAAACCTCTCGGTTCTTCCAATGATGCACCGTTTCGTTGACAATGTTCTTGCTGTTACCAAAGAGTGAGCCCTCTTCCTTTTTCTTCTTCTTCTTCAGCTTCATATGTCTATATTATATATATACACGCACACACATATATGTATGGATGTCTAAACATATTTATGCTTGCATATTTGAAAATATTGATGATATGCGAGGTATTGTGGGCATTAGGGAGTTTTTCGATGTTTTGAGATGATTTCAGGTTGAAAATTGATGTTTTTTATTTTTTATTTTTATTTTGGTGTTTGTGGTTAGAGTTGATCGTCGGAATTAGTTCGGATTGATTCGTGATAGGAATTTCGTCCGGGATTTTATTATTTTATTTTGATTTGGTTTGATTTGATGAGCGAGAGAGATCGGAAGCTAAGGCTGTGACGATGAAACACGAGAATGCTTAAAAGTTTGAATTTCGTTCGTGTTTACTTGGATTGATTTGCTATAGCGATTACGTCAATTTTTTTTTTCTTTTTGGGTTGAATTTGATAAAGTTTGAATAGTAGCCTGGGAATGTAATTATTTGGACCTATGTGGTTATTTTATGTTTTTTTGGGCTTAAATTCTCTTTATGGTCAAGTAATCAGTGCAAGCTTTAGAATTTACTAGATTTACGAGGATTTAAGTTACCGGAAAGATAATAAGAGAGGAAAAAGTTTGATTACGTTATCTAAATGTAAGTGTTCCTAATTAATTACTCGTTAGTTATTTAAGTGCTCAAGCAAGGTTGCATTTTTGGTTAGTTTTGGCCTGGTGTTTTAGCTTAGGAGATTGATGATTATGAGAAATGGATTTTCCAAAAGCTTGGTCATTGTTTGTTACTTTGAATGCACTTTCAGTTGAAGCTTTGAGATTGATGATTACAAAAGTAGAAATATGTACTGTGGGATCTGCATACAAGCATTATTGACTCCTCTTTTATTCTGTATCGCCAATAAAATTTCTTGGGCTGATGGGATTGTACCAGCTATAGCTCTTTTATCTGTCAAAGTTAAATGTTTATACTGAATTGTTCCAATACGAGTGCACTTTGGGACTATCGGGTACATGTTTCAACATTCCGCGTGATCATGGATGAACATTTGCTTTTGTTTTGGTCTTTAGTGCAGGTCGGTGAAGACATTTACTTATGAGTCTCTGCACAACATTGCAAGATTGATTAATGGAGTGTCGGCACTTCTGTTGACCCTTTTACCGGGGAAGGGTTTGATCCTCGAAGGCATTCATGGCTGGGAGCTTAGACCGACCTTTCGCGGCCCTCGATTTCCACGCTGGATGGAAAAGTAAGTTTTGGCGATTTGGTCATAAGTTCTCTGAAACTGCTCCTTGCCAAGCATCCTTGCTGATTGTTGGTCATAATTTTGCATAGATTGTACTTTTTTAGGTCAAATATTTCAGAGAAAATGTAAGGAGAACAACAATGTCATGGAAAATGATTAAAATATCATGAAACTCTCTTTCCCGTTTTGTCACTGTCCTCTCTGCGACTAAGTAAAAATATTTATATATCATCGACAATATTTACCTGTTCTTATTTGCAAAAGATTAAAGTAAAAGAGAAGAGATCAGTACTTACCTTACCTAAAAGGTAGTCGTTAGTGTTATGAATTTCGCGTTCATGTAATTTCAACTAGAAAAGCATTGTCTGAGATGCGAAAACAATAAATGTAGTGAATCTGCTTGAATTAACCTACAAGTCAATTTGAGTAATGCTTCTTTGCATTACTAGAAAACATGTGATTTGCTCATTAGATTTGACTATTGGATAAACGTTTGGAGTACTGGTAGGTAACTCTGTTAGTTGAGGACAGAGATCTCCATGCCACTCCTCAGTAGCATCCTTTAGCCTCATCTGTGTGGAAATTCTAATATTTATTTTTGTGGTTTCTGCTTCTTAGAGGGAGAACGGACCGTGGACTCCCCATTTAAAAACTTTCCAGCACTTTCTGTTCAGAGTAACTATTTGCAGTTGCCTTGATAGTCATGCCTCACTTTACATGCTTTATCTAATAACCAGATGTAAACTGGTGGTGATACTTGTATACTTTTCGTGGTCAAAAACTGTTTTGGGTTATACTAGTTGGAGGAAAATAGTTGGATGTTAATGAGGAGGAAAATGTTGAAAACTAATCTTGTGATACTGGATTGCATGTCCACTATATTAAATTTGGTTATGTTCATGTATCACAAATTATGGTTTAGGATAAGGATAATCTTTTTTAATAGAAATGCCCATTGAAATTGAGACGAAACACAAATGAGATGACGTTTAGTTAAGCTGTGTGTGTTGTATGCAAGCTACTCAAAACTTTCAATTTATATTTATTTCATGGCCCTCCCATTTGACAGCTGCTTATTACAACCAAGAATGATATCATTCTATTAACATTTCTCTGGAGTCAGCACATTGTTGTCTTCTCTTGTTTCTTATATGACTCAATATAACTTTGTTTTCTGTGATTTATTGTGTACATATCCTAGTAAAAGAAAATGTTTTTTATTTATTTCTGCAGAAAGTTTCTTTGCATTATTTTTGACATGTTCCATTCTTCCTTGATGTACAGCGGAGTGTCCTCTTTCAATAATTTCATTCATGAGCTTTCGGTGGATTCTGATACTTCGAGCTCGGACTACTCATCTGGAGAAGAAGATAATGATGCTGGTATATATCCTGTATCTCCATCAACGCATAGTTCCCGAGCTTCTAGATCTAGTACATCTGCGAAGTATGATAGGCGTCGAATTGGATGGATTGGATATTTATTCTTATGGATTTTGTTTCCTATAAAATTCATGCTTGGGATTCCGTATCGTGCTTTCCGGTATTCTTGTTGTGGGTCACAATCCTACTCCCCTCCAGTAAGCAATCATTCAACAAATGTATCTTCTATTAAGAGAGTACAATCCCTTATGGATCATATTGTTCACCGCACAACTGACAGGAGACGCGGAGTTGTTGAGGTATCTTCCAAGTTTACATTATCAAACTTGTTTTTTTATTATTGTCATCTGTGCCCCTTGAACTTTGTGTCATTCCCACTTTGCTCTGTGAACTTCAAAATCTCCCACTTTGCTGCTTGAAGTTTAAATTATTGCCTTTTTATGCCATTTATTAAAATTTCTATTAAAAATAAACAGGAAAAAGGGGTTAGTGCGGTCAAACAGTCTTTTCGTTAGAATTTTCGTGAAAGCCAAATAGAAAAGAACACACGATCACACTTAACCGTTTATTTTTCCCGTCTGATTTTAACATAAATTCTGACAAAGGGGGCAAAGTGGTACTAATTTAAAATTTAGGAGGCAAAGCGAGAGTTTTTAAAGTTCAGGGCAACTGGGAATGACCATAAATTGTAGGGAGTATTTATGATTATTTTTTAGTTAATGTTTTTCCCTTTTGAATTTTGTTATGAGAGAATAAGGGATTGCATATTTTTATTGGTGTTTATAATTGTGTGGTCTATAGGATCTTCATCTAGCAATAGAGATCTCTATAGAAGCGATATTTGATGTTGTGCACAAGGTAGCACATTTTCTTCTCTCACCATCAAAGGCTTTCAGATTACTATTTTGGTGGTATTCCTCACACGACAGTGTTGGTAAAGAAAATGATGGAAGTCCTTCAGAAGCTTCTGTTTCCACTGCTACGCTTGGAGAAAATGATCCATGTCCTACAGAAAGGACTACCACTTTTCATGACTCTCTGAATACAGATGCTAGGACTTGTCAGGATGTCATAACAGAGCTAGGGTAATGAGCTCAAAACTGTTTTTCATTTTTGAGCCATTGTTGATTGTTCCTGTAGTTATTTGCCTATTGAGGTTATTTCTTTACTTGTTCACCTATCTTTAGGTATCCATATGAAGCGATTCGTGTGATCACCAATGATGGTTATGTTCTCCTTTTGGAAAGAATTCCCAGGTATAGTCTCTTCCTCTAGACAAGTTTGAATTTTGTTTAAATTTTATGTTTACTGTATCACATGTGATTCTGCAGACGCGACTCACGGAAAGCTGTTTATCTACAACATGGGATTTTGGATTCATCTATGGGGTAAGTCGTTACTTATTTGCATTCCTAGCATGAATAGCACAACCTAGGTGTAGGTGATTTTGGATTCATCTTTGGGGTAAGTCGTTACTTATTTGCATTCCTAGCATGAAATATCATAACCTAGGTGTAGGTGATTTTGGATTCATCTATGAGGTAAGTCCTTACTTATTTGCATTCCTAGCATGAAATATCATAACCTAAGTGTAGGTGATTTTGGATTCATCTATGAGGTAAGTCCTTACTTATTTGCATTCCTAGCATGAATAGCATAACCTACGTGTAGGTGAAAAGGTGATGGTGGCCTGGTATTGACTTAAGTCTTATTTGGGTGCTGGCAAAAGCTCTTGTACCCGGACAGCTGAAGCATCACCAACTTCTTTGTTGTTAAAATAATATTACAATATAGTACAAGAAAGTCTCCACTTTATTCCATTTGAACGAGAGAGTATCTATTGACTTCCCAAAATTTTTGGCTAGGTGTTGTGGTGGAAGTTTGGAAGAAAACCTTCTCCCTGTCTCTTGTTGACCCAACCAAAACTTTTAGATTATCAGATAGATCTGGGTAAACCTACCTATCAAAAGACTGTTGGCCCTGATGCCTTATTATCTGCTGTCTCCAAGCAAAGCTTTAAAAGATGTTTCGTGAGTGCTCTGCTCCTCACGTTGGTTTAGAGATCTTTTCGGAGGGCATTGTTTTGCCCTTTAATACTTTTCTTCATAATCTATTCCATTTCTGTGCATTCATCATGGAGAAATCTCCTCATTTTTAACATTCTTACATTAATCCCTTTGAACAGATCTTAGTCACTATTCATGTCAATATTTTTTAAATTCTTTGATTATCATTAGAAGTATATTGCAATCATCATATGCTTACTTTCTAAATCCTAATCTGTTAATATATTGGTCCAGTTGGGTGTCCAATGGGGTTGTTGGTTCACCGGCTTTTGCAGCATTTGATCAAGGTTTGTTGTTTTCGGCTTGAAGATATTTCCATTTTATGCAATGAAATGCGGAAATTTAGTTATGCTAGTGCCTATATTTTGCAGGATATGATGTTTTCCTTGGGAACTTTCGTGGTTTAGTTTCTAGGGAGCATATTGACAAAAATATATCCTTGCGACAGTAAGTATACGAGTCCTGTTGTGTCTGTTTAATGGTCCTTTCCGGTCTTTGAATTTGCAGTGTGTCCATAATTTTTGACACCCAGAATACGATCATCTGTTACAATCCAATAGCTAAGTGAGCAATTTATATAGGTACTGGCGATATTCCATCAATGAGCACGGGACTGAGGATATTCCTGCATTAATTGAGAAGATTCACGAAGTTAAAACATTTGAATTGAAGCTTAGTCAACCAGATACTGAGGAAGAAACAAGTGGTGATCAGCCATACAAGGTTTGTGCAGTATGTCATAGTTTGGGAGGCGCAGCCATGCTGATGTACGTTGTAACACAAAGGATTCAGGAAAAGCCACATAGACTCTCAAGATTGGTCTTGTTGTCACCTGCCGGTTTCCATGATGATTCCACCCTAGTATTCACAGTGGTGGAGCGTCTGTTTCTTATTTTGGCTCCTCTTTTGGAACCCCTTTTTCCTGGCTTATACATACCAACCAGGTTTTGCCGTATGCTCCTGAACAAGTTGGCACGGGACTTCCATACTTACCCTGCTGTTGGAGGACTAGTTCAAACGTTAATGAGTTATGTCGTTGGCGGCGATAGCTCAAATTGGGTTGGAGTCTTAGGCTTGCCACATTACAATATGAATGATATGCCGGGAGTATCATTTCACGTGGCTCTACATCTTGCACAGATGAAGCGTTCAGGACGATTCAGAATGTATGATTATGGCAGTGCGTCTGCTAATATGGAGATATATGGATCTCTGGAACCATTAGACGTCGGTGAGTACTACGAGTTCATTGACATCCCGGTTGATCTGGTTGCTGGACGGAAGGACAAGGTGATCCGTCCATCTATGGTGAGGAAGCACTACAAGTTGATGAAGGAATCAGGGGTGGATGTATCATACAACGAATTTGAGTATGCCCATTTGGATTTCACATTCTCCCACCGTGAAGAACTCTTGGCATACGTCATGTCCCGCTTGATGCTTGTGGAACCTACGCCTGTGCTGAAACCTTGTCAGAAGAAAGCTCCGAGGTTGAAGAGAAAAGGACAGAAGGTTGAAGAAACGGCAACAGGCTACTAGTTTGATGAAAATTTCGCCTGTGCACTTCCTACTTTTTTTGCTTCAGGATTTGGCATGCGCGTTGTAGTTCAGATACGGATTGCTATTGTAGATTGAATACGCCCATAACTAGACTCAGCGTCACTTGTATAAAATGCGGCCGCCTCCCACCATCGTGGGTCATACCAAATTGTTTGTCCAGTGCTCAAATTTATATACACAACACGGTTTGTAATTGTAGTTGGTTTATGAAATCTGATCTATTGTTGTGTGACCTGTAACACACTTGATTGGATAATGCTTTTGCAACCCTTCATTATATTTGTTGTTGAGACCTTCGTTATATTGGTTGTTGAGAGGTTTCCGTGGTTGAATAGAAAAGGACATAAGGTTGAAGAAACGATTACATGTTATTAGTTTGATGAAAATTTTGCCTGTGCACTTCCACCTAATTTTTTGCTTCAGGATTTGGCATGAGCGTTATAGTTCAGATACGGATTGCTGTTGTAACTTGAATATGCCCATAACTATACTCACGGTGTTAGTCTTATAAAATACTGCCGCCACTTTTCTTCCCACCAGTTTTTCATGGGTTATACCAAACTTTTTGTGTACACAGATTTTGTATGTGTAGTTGGTTTATGAAATCTATTGTTTGTAACCTGTAACACGTGCATAGGATATTGCGTTTGAAATCCTTCATTATCTAAGTTGTTGAGAGCTTTCCTGTTGATTTACTCTGTTTCTTTGCTTTGTTGAGAATCTCTCTCTCTCTCTCTCTTATTTTTTTTTTATTGCTCATATATTTTTTTTTATTGCTTATAAATGATTTGGGTTTAACTCTGCATATGAGTAACTATCGTACGTGTTTTTGTCTGTTTATTTATTTAGTTCTCGGGTGAAAGTACCTCGGGTTGCAATGTTGATTATAACACGACAAACGACATGAAACCCACACGAAGATATTGGGTGGTTTTTTTTCCATCAAAAAGCATCTCAAAGGCGGCGGAAAAACAACATTAAGGGGGTGTTTGGTATGCAGTAATCTTAAGGATGTGAATGAGAATCCGCAATATTACCATACAAGAATTATAATTTTTAAATTCTCAGAAAAGTGATTATCATGGGATTCACTTTCCCTCATTTTAAGGTAATTTGAATACCTAGAGGTGTCAAATGGGCCGGGCCGTCTATGGACAGCCCGGCCCAGCCCGTAATAGTGCCTGATTCGGCACGGCCTGGTTCGTTATTGTTACGGGCCGTGCCAGCACGGCACGTGTAATGGACTAGGGCTGGGCTTCAACTTCTCAGCCCGTGGCCCAAGCACGTGGAGGCCCGCGGCACGACCCTTATTTGGCCCGGCCCAAGCCCTGATTCGGCCCGGGTCAGGCCCGCGAAACGGCCCACGAAGAAGCCCATTTCATTTGGTCCAGGGGGCCATTCGCAGGCCTAACGTTCGGCACGTGACGGGCCTCCCGTTTTGCCCGTCACGTGCCTCCCGTTTGGCATGTGATGGGCCAAATGGGAGGCCCGTCATGTGCCGCACGTTGGGCCCAACGGAAAAAAACTGAATTTCAACCCTAAAATCTCCTATAAATACCTCTTAATTCCACCATAAATTCCACACAATAATTCACTCTCATCTTCTCATCTCACTCTCATTCTATCTCTCAACTTGTCTCTTTGATTTTGATTCTAAGCTTTTTTCTCGCGTTAATTCATTTTCTAGCTCTTTCATTTACAAAGTTCAATCAAGTTCTATTAATTTTCAGAAAATGGCATCACCAAACTTCCCTGATTTCACTGCTCTTCCTGAGCTTGGTGAGGAGACATTTTTTGAGGAAGAAATGATGCCTTCCAACCCCACCCCCACTGAACCAGAAAATGCTCTGGTGGATAATGCTTCAGTATACAACGAGGAAGCTAGAGAATGCAGCTGAGGAAAAAGACCGCGAACTTCTCCCGCATGACAGCATTTCACCGAGGAGCCCCGACCAAATCCAAAAATAGGTGAGCTGGAAATTTGTGCAGTATGTAAATATTGTAAAAAGCATTTTTCTAATAAAAATGGTGGGGGTATTGGTCATCTGGATAGACATTGGAAAGTATGTCTACCGTTACACCAAGGTGGGAGTGTGGACTCCCGCCAACAAACACTATCACTCACATCACATGGGTTACAAAATTTTACATACGATGCACAACGTGCTCGTGAGGCACTAGCTAAATTTTTAGCTAGTGCCGAATTGCCTCTTTCTTTTGCAGATGATGCCTCATTCGAAGAATTCATCCAGACAGCCTTTTGCCCACAATTTAAACGGGTAAGTAGAAACACAACTCGTTCTGATTGCATGAAAGTTTTTTATGCAATGAGACAATCTCTTATTGATAATTTTAGGACTTTTAATGCTACTGTGTCTTGCACTTCTGATCTGTGGGAGGGGTGTAATAAAACTGGATATTTATGTGTCACAGCGCACTACGTTGATGACGAATTGGGTTTTACAAAAAAGAATAATTGGTTTTCATTTATGTCTATATCCTCATAACGCAACAACTATTTTTAGTACAATAATGGAAATTTTTGGGTTTTATGGGATAGAAGATAAAGTTTTAACAATTACTTTTGATAATACGTCAACTAATATAGCTGCAATTAA
>NW_010357095.1:219797-220827 GCF_000414095.1 Morus notabilis | reverse complement strand
AGAAATATTTTCTTATTATAGGGCTACACAACTTTTTGGAAATATAGTTAACTTAATGGAAAATAATTTAAAAGTTATTGGTTAGGTTGTCCTATGTTATATGCATTGGCAACCATTTTAGATCCTAGGTGCGGAGTAGATGAAACTGAATCATTGATGACTGCTACAGCAGAGAATTTAAAAATAGATATGCAACTAAGTATTACTGACGCTAAGAAAATGTAGAAAAAGTTTTTAGTTTGTATGAAGTAAAATATAGCACAGGTAAAAAAGAACAGGGAACTTCGTTGTTAACTACCAGTTCGGGACCTAAAGGATCGTCATGGAGTTTCTTGAAGAAGAAAGAGAAAACGGCAGGATCGTCCTCAACACAAGCGTCTACGGAACTAGTCAAATATTTTGAAGCAAATTTTGTAATCGATAACGACAAACTAGACATCTTACAGTGGTGGAAGAGCAAGACAGATCATTTTCCAACACTGTCCATAATAGCTCGTGACATTCTGACAACTCCAGTGTCAACGGTAGCATCGGAGCAAGCTTTTAGCGCAAGCAACCGAATTCTTGACAAGAAGAGAAGTAGAATGCATCCAGATATCTTGGAGAGACTAATGTGCGTTAAAGACTGGGAAGATGCCAGAAGACGAAAATAACAATACACAGATGATTCGATGCAAGAATATTTTTCTAACTTAGAAATAACAGAATCTTCTGGAAGCACTTAGGTTTGTAATTTACTATTCCTAGCTACTGCACTCTTTTTTCCTTCACTAAGGTTTTGTCCCGATCTCTCCACGGGTTTTACTTAGCAAGGTTTTTAATGAGGCAGTCATTTATGTGTACTCATATTATGTCAATTCAATAAAATCACATCTTTTGGGGGATATGATATTTTTTTAATTAAATTTAAAAAAAATACAAGGGCCGGGGCCGGCCCGTGAAAGGCCTAGGCCTAGGCCCGGCCCTGGCCCTTATGGACTAGGGCCAAAGGCCTGGACCGGGCCTGAGTTTTTCTTCTCAAGCCCGGCCC
>NW_010357095.1:207685-219291 GCF_000414095.1 Morus notabilis | reverse complement strand
TTTTAATAATAATAATAATAATAATATTATTATTATTATTATTATTATTATTATTATTATTATTATTATGGATCTTCCTTGCGAATAACTAAATATAGTAATGTAATATTTTTAAAAATTTAAAAAAGATTTCTGTATGGAACCAAACACAGTAATGTATTATTCTTAGGAATCATATTATCATATATTATTTTTTTAGAAATATGATTTCTACTGATTCCCGCATACCAAACGCGCCCTAAGAGGATTGAGATGAGTGATGGCAGATGGGTTTACGATGAAGATGGTATTCTTGCTGGCGTTGAATATTTTACTAGCATTTTCTCCACTCTCTCACCGTTAGATGATGAGATGGAAAGAGTCTTAAGGGCTGTAGATAAGAGACTTCCTGATGAATACAAGAATATGTTGGATGATCCCTTTTTTGCGGATAAAGTGCGGAAGGCTCTCTTTAGCATGGGTCCTACTAAGGCGCCTGGTCTTGATGGTTATCATGCTATTTTCTATTAGAAAAATTGGGAGATCGTCGGGCGAGATGTGACGGAGGTATGTTTAAATATTTTAAATAGGAATGGGTTGGTGTGAGTCTTTAATGATACGAATGTGGTGCTTATTCCGAAGATCAAAGAGGCGTGGAAAGTTTCGGATTTCCGGCCAATTAGCTTGTGTAATGTTTTATACAAAATTGTATCTAAAACATTAGCCAATCGGCTTAAGAAAGTCCTCCCATTTGTAATATCTCAAGTGCAGAGTGCTTTTGTCCCTGGGCGCCTCATTACTGACAACGTATTGATAGCTTTTGAGGTGTTGCACTCGATTCGAAGGAAGGTTGGTGGCAGAAATGGTTTGATGGGTTTGAAGTTAGATATGAGCAAAGCTTATGATTGGATAGAATGGCCGTTTCTGGAAAGAATGATGCAGACTACGGGCTTTGGCAACCGATTTATGATATTGGTAATGGATTGAGTAACTACTTCAAGGATGTCTTTTATTGTGGGTGGAGGGCCCCGAGGCCAAGTTCTACCACAACGAGGGATCAGACAAGGATGTCCAATCTCTCCTTTTTTGTTTCTTCTATGTGCAGAGGGTCTCTCATCCTTAATTCGTCAAGAGGAGCGTGCTAAGAGGCTAACTGGAATTGCGGTTGCACGTCGAGCTCCTCGAGTAAGTCATTTACTTTTTGCGGATGACTCTATTATTTTCTGCAAGGCTGTTGATGATGAGTGTTTGGTTATTCAGGAGATTCTTCATCGGTACGCTAAGGCATCTGGCAGGTGATTAATTTTGCAAAATCTATGATTACTTTTAGTCCTAATATGAATGAGGAAAAGTAAAGGAGCAATTCAAGAGTGTTTGGGGTTGTCGACAAGTAATTTGGTGCATGATAAGTGTTAGGCCTCCCATCCTTTGTCGGCCGCAATAAAAGAGCCACTTTTAATGCCGTGAAGGACCGTGTGCTTTCAAAAACTCCAAGCGTGAAAGGGTAAGTTTTTCTCCATGGCCGTTAGGAGATTCTAATTAAAGTTGTAGCTCAGGCTACCACTACATACACTATGAGTGTCTTTCGAATCTCTCTAACTCTATGCCAGGACATCCAATCTCTGGTGTCACGCTTTTGGTGGGGAGGTGGTGAATCAGAGAGAAAACTTCATTGGTTACGTTGGGAGCAGTTATGTAGGCCTAAGTTTGAGGGAGGTATGGGATTTCGAGATATTGGAGCTTTTAACCAAGTTCTCTTGGCCAAACAATGTTGGCAAATTGTTTCTAATCCGAAGGGCTTGGTCTCGAGGATTTTTAAAGCTAAATATTATCCGCAGGGCTCCATTATGGATGCTGAAGTGGGGCATAATTCGTCATTCACTTGGCTTAGCCTCCTATGGGGTAGGGATTTGCTCAAATGCGGTTTAAGGTGGAGAGTTGGGTTGGGGAAGGATACTAAGATTTTCGGAGATCCATGGTGATAACTCTAGGAATTAGAGTTATTGTAGGCATTTCTAGGCTTTTAGTTGACTCATCTAAAGGTTTAGTTGTTAATTTTCTGCTTTATTTACTCAACTTTTGGTTCATGTGGTGCACTTTACTGAGATTCATTTGTGTGCGGTTCTTGAGATAATTTTGAAGAAAATTGCAAACGTGTGTCCAAAAGAGTGTCGTTTCTGATTTGCAGGTTTTGTGATGATAAATGCTGCAACATTTTCTACAGTAAAAATGTGACAGCATGCAGTTAGTGGATGACAGCGCATAACTTTGCACGAGAATTAGGACAAAGAGCGCATAAGACAGATTTGGTGCTTAGTCAGCTGGACCCAACCTCTGAGTAGGTGCCACCTCAGCGTCCTTGGTTGTCCTAAAGAGGAATGCACCTAGAAACTCACAAGAGGGAAGAGGGGCACCGCAGGAAGCAAATAAGGAAGCAAGAGGAGAAAATAGAAACCAGAGCACCCGAGTGAAAGAAAAACAAGCAGCAGAGAGTAAAAAGAAAACTAGAGAGAGAGAAAGAAAAGAAAACAAGTACGGAGGAGACGAATTTGGCTGGAAATCTCAAGCAGTGAAGCCACGGGAGGAGACCACCAAGCTTCACTTAGTCTTTACTGTTGTTCTCCTCATTTTGGTTTATCTTTCCTTTTTCTCTGTATTCAAATCATGGCTGTTCATTTTGTTGAACTTAACATAACAAGTATGAGCTAAATTAACTTGGCTGGGATGATAAAGTACTTGGATATGTTATTAACGTTGTGTATGCCCACTTTTGCTATATTAATGTTAATCTAGTTTGTTCAATATAATCTTTATCGTTCATTTTTGTTTACAGACTAGCCATCTTAAACAAAATATTGTGAGTTCAATTTGCTGGAAAGTTGATTGGAATTAGACCAATATTGAACAATGTATTGTTTAGCTAAATTTCACAAAGAAATCTAGTTGATTTGCGAGTAGTATAGCAATATGCACTTGTCTCACATAGCCCAATTGAAACGTATGCTTACTTAACCTCTATGTTTAGATTTCTCATAGGAATATGTTGAAATATGAGTAAAGAGGCGAAATCATAAGTAGGTCGAGAGATCCTTGTGTAAAATTCGTGTTTCAGGCTAACTGACAGATTGCTGTAGCAAAAGTCGTAACATAAATAGCCCAGGTTGCAGTTGAGGAGAAATTGAGTCCCAGTCCTTCACATAGATTGATTTTCTCATTTAATAACTGAGTGTGCATTTATTTACTTGTGTTTACTGCAATTCTTCTAGTCTTTGTAATTGAATCAAATCATTAAATTTGTTTACATTGCATCTCTTGGATCTTATTAGGAAAAATATTGATAACTTTCTCCGTGGGAACGATACTCTACTCACACTTTATTACTTGTTTGGCACGTACACTTGCGAGCATAAAAATCACGCAACAGGTTTTTGGTGCCGTTGCCGGGGAATGTTATCATAGTTGATCTTTGTAAGATTTAAGTGTTTTCATTATTTTACTTGACAATTTTGTTTCCGTCTATTTCGGATATTCTTCTTCTCGCATGAATTGACAACAAGATTGTGATTTGCTACCCTTGGATCCAGAAATTGAAAGAACGTTCCTAGCAAGGAGAATGGAGCATCAAGGTCTAGCGTTTGCTGAAGGAATGGCAGAGGAAGCTACCGGCAATGCAGTCAACCTTGGGCAGCCCGTAAATGTTATCAATCCAGCTAACTAGGCAGCCATGGCAGATGTTAGGGATAAGGCCATCAGAGAATATGCCATACCGATTTTACATAGGCTCAATCTTGGCATCATTAGGCTAGAGATACAGGCGCCTCAGTTTGAGCTTAAATCGGTCATATTTCAAATGTTGCAAACAGTGGGTCAATTCAGTGGCATGGCAACTGAAGATCCCCACTTGCATCTCAGGTTATTCATGGAAGTCTGTGATACTTTTAAGCTCCCAGGGGTTACAGAAGAAGCTTTGAGACTGAAGCTCTTCCCTTATCCCTTGAGGGATAAAGCTAGGGTATGGTTAAACTATCTACCACCGGACTCTGTGGCGACATGGAATGACTTGGCAGAGAAATTTGTGATGAAGTATTTCCCTCCAACTAAGAATGCCAAGCTTAGAAATGACATCACCGGATTTCAGCAACATGAGGGAGAATCTTTGTATGAGGCATGGGAGAGGTTTAAGGAATTGTTGCGCAAATGCCCTCACCATGAGATTCCTCATTGGATTCAGATGGAAACGTTCTATAATGGACTTAATGGGCAAACTCGAACCATAGTAGATGCTTCAGCCAATGGTGTTATTTTGGCAAAGACTTACAATGAGGCTTATGAGATTTTGGAACGGATGGCTAATAACAACTATCAGTGGCCTGCGGAGAGAGCAGCTGCAGCTAGGAGAGTAGCAGGAATTCATGAAGTGGATGCGGTGACAGCTTTAACTGCTCAAGTGTCATCCTTGGCAAGTATCTTGAAATCAATGAATCATGAGGTGAATTCTCCTCAGTTTATAGCGGTCTCTTGTACTTACTGTGGTGAAGGGCATCTCTTTGATAGTTGTCCATCCAACCCAGAATCAGCATGTTATATGGGTAACTTCAACAGAAACAACAATCCATATTCCAACACTTATAACCCAGGTTGGAGGCAACACCCAAATTTTTCCTGGAACTCTCAAGGGCAGAATGCAACATCTTCTTCAATAGCAAACCACCCTCAACATCCTCCTGGATTTCCACAACAGCCGAGACATCAACCAGCGGAACAGCACTCATCGATTGAGCACTTGTTGAAAGAGTACATGGCAAAGAATGATGCCATTACTCAAAATCAGTCGGCACTGATTCAGAACCAAGTAGCTTCATTGAGGAACTTGGAGAATCAAATGAGGCAGTTAGCTAATGCCTTGAATAGTCACCCTACAGGCGCACTCCCAAGTAATACTGAAGATCCTAGGCATGAAGGCAAAGAGCATTGCAAGGCTATTACGCTGAGGAATGGGAAAGAAGTCGAGCAAGTGACTAGACAGCCCAAGCGCTGAGAAGAGCCCTCTTCAATCCAAGGTGAAGTGGAAAAGGAAGCAGAAGTGGAAGAATCTGGAAAAAGAAGCGATGCTGCAGAACCTGCAGTAAAGTTTGGCAGAAAAGCATAATGACAGGCCACCGCCACCTTTTCCTTAAAGATTTCAAAAGCAGCAGCAAGATAAACAATTTAAAAGGTTTCTAGATGTCTTGAAGCAGCTCCATATTAATATTCCATTGGTGGAGGCACTTG
This sequence comes from Morus notabilis, assembly GCF_000414095.1. Taxonomy (NCBI): domain Eukaryota; kingdom Viridiplantae; phylum Streptophyta; class Magnoliopsida; order Rosales; family Moraceae; genus Morus; species Morus notabilis. Next base: position 214,041 of record NW_010357095.1, on the reverse strand, counting down.
AGCAAATGCCTAGTTATGTGAAATTCATGAAAGACATTCTTTCAAAGAAAAGAAGACTTGGAGAATTCGAAACAGTGGCAATGACGGAAGAAAGTAACGCCATCTTGCATAATAAAATCCCTCCCAAGTTAAAAGATCCTAGGAGTTTCACCATCCCATGTGCAATTGGCAATAACTACTTTGGCAAGGCTCTCTGTGATTTAGGAGCAAGCATAAATCTTATGCCTATGTCAGTTTTCAAGAAGCTTGGAATTGGGGAAGCATGGCCAACCATAGTAACTTTTGAATTGGCTAATCGATCTCTAGCTCATCCAGAATGAAAAATTGAAGATGTCCTGGTGAAAGTAGATAAGTTCATCTTCCCCGCTGATTTTATTATTTTGGATTATGAAGCTGACAAGGAGGTGCCCATCATTTTAGGGAGACCATTCTTAGCTATAGGGAGGACATTAATAGATGCACAAAAAGGAGAGTTGACAATGAGAGTCACTTTTAATGTTCTCAAGGCAATGAGATTTCCTGATGAAGTGGAAGAATGCTCTTTGGTGAATGTAATGGACACTAGTGCTTTTAAGGAGCTGGAGCAAGAGTTGGAAGAAGAACATTCCGAATTGAGTAGCCAATTAGCTTGGCTGGAATCAGGGACATCCAGTACAGCTAGAGGAAGGCAGTTTGAGCCTCTGGGGCTATCCGAACGTGAGCTCAAACCACCTAAGCCATCTATAGAAGACCCTCCCAGTCTTAGAGTTGAAACCTTTGCCATCCCACCTCTGGTATGCATTCTAGGGAGAAGTGAAACGCTACCGGTTATTGTTTCAGCCGAGTTAACTGAAGACCATGAGCGTAAGTTGCTTGAGTTGCTGAGGAGGTTTAAAAAAGCAATAGGATGGAAAATTGTAGATATTAAGGGAGTTAGTCCATCCATATGCATGCACAAATTTTTGCTGGAGGAATGCTACAACAATTCCATAGAACATCAAAGAAGGCTAAATCCAATCATGAAGGAAGTTGTGAAAAAAGAAGTCATTAAATGGTTGGATGTAGGGATTATTTATCCTATTCCAGAAAGTCAGTGGGTTAGTCCAGTGCAATGTGTACCCAAGAAGGGAGGAGTGACTGTGGTAGCGAATGATGCGAATGAGTTAATCCCCACGCATACAGTTACAGGCTGGAGAGTCTGCATGGACTACAGAAAATTAAACAAAGCCACTAGGAAAGACCATTTCCCATTGCCATTCATTGAACATATGCTGGACAGACTAGATAGCAGATAATACTATTGTTTTTTGGATGGGTATTCAGGGTATAATCATATTGCTATAGCACCAGAAGACCAGGAGAAGACTACCTTCACTTGTCCATATGGGACATTTGCATTCAGAAGGATGCCTGTTGGGCTATGCAACGCCCTCGCTACCTTTCAGGTCTATATGATGGCCATCTTCTCAGATATGGTAGAACAATTCTTAGAGGTCTTTATGGATGACTTTTCAGTGGTTGCGGATTCTTTTGACAATTGCTTGGAAAATTTAGAAGGAGTTCTAAAGAGATGTGAGGAGACAAGTCTGGTTTTGAATTGGGAGAAATGTCACTTCATGGTGACAGAAGGAATTATTCTTAGCCACAGGATATCTAAGAAGGGGATTGAGGTAGATAAAGCTAAGATTGAGATTATCGACAAGCTGCCTCCCCTTACATCAATAAGAGGAATAAGAAGTTTCCTAGGTCATGCGGGTTTTTACAGGAGATTCATCAAAGACTTCTCACAAATCTCAAAACCTCTGTGTTCATTGTTGGAGCAGAACGCTCCCTTCAATTTTAATGCGAATTGCTTGCAGGCATTTGTGGAGCTGAAAAAGAGACTTACAACATCACCTATTATTGTGGCTTCAGATTGGTCATTACCATTTGAGTTGATGTGTGATGCTAGTGACTTTGCAGTGGGAGCAGTGTTGGGCCAAAGAAAAGACAAGAATTTTCACTCTATCTACTATGCAAGCATAACACCTACTGAGGTGCAGTTGAACTACACAACCACTGAGAAAGAACTTCTAGTTGTAGTATTTGCATTTGATAAGTTCAGAGCTTATTTGGTGGGAATCAAGGTTGTGGTGTACACTGACCACTCGGCCATCAAGTACTTGATTACAAAGAAGGGAACTGAAAGGGAACTAAAAATATTAGATGGGTCTTGTTACTCCAGGAATTTGATTTAGAGATCAGAGATAGAAAGGGAACTGAAAATCAGGTTGCAGACCATTTGTCCAGATTAGAGGAAGGGGTCCCCTAGAGAGACAAAGAGCCAATAAAGGAAACTTTCCCAGATGAGCAGCTGTTCAGAATGAATTGGTTGGCTACACCTTGGTATGCTGATGTCGTGAACTACTTGGTAAGTGGTCTACTTCGACCTGAACTTTCTAGCCAACAAAAGAGGAAGTTCCTTCATGATGTCAAAGTCTATTATTGGGATGAACCATATTTGTTCAGGCAATGTGCCGACCAGATTTTGAGAAGATGTGTCCCTGAAGAATAAATGGAGAGCATTTTACATCATTGCCATTCATCACCTTATGGCGGGCATTATGGCGGAATTAGGGCAGCTTCAAAGATTTTACAATCAGGGTTCTACTAGCCATCAATTTTTAAAGATGCTCATGCATTTGCATTGAGGTGTGACAGGTACTAGAGAACTGGGGACATATCAAAAAGACATGAAATGCCTTTGAATAACATCTTAGAAGTGGAACTTTTTGATGTTTGGGGCATGGATTTTATGGGCCCTTTATTGTCTCTTTTGGGAATCAATATATTCTTGTAGCTGTTGACTATGTGTCAAAGTGGGTGGAGGTGGTTGCTTACCCACAAATGATGCCAAGGTGGTGCTGAAATTCTTACAGAAGCACATCTTCACTCGTTTTGAAACCCCCCGAGCCATCATCAGTGACGAAGGAACCCACTTTTGTAACAAGTACTTGGGGCAACTGCTTGCTAAATACGGTGTCAAACACAAGATCGCCACAGCCTATCACCCTCAAACTAGTGGGCATGCCGAATTGTCAAATAGAGAAATCAAGAGGATACTTGAGAAAACGGTGAACCCAACTCGCAAGGACTGGTCAATGCGCTTAGATGATGCACTGTGTGCCTTCCAAACAACATTGAAAACACTATTGGGAATGTCACCTTATAGACTGGTTTATGGAAAAGCTTGTCACTTGCCTGTGGAGTTAGAACATAGAGCTTTTTGGGCTCTCAAGAAGCTAAACCTCGATTGGCAGGCAACCGGGCAGAACATATTGTTACAATTGAATGAGCTGGATGAATTTAGGTTACAAGCCTATGAGAGTGCACGATTGTACAATGAAAAGACAAAGAAATGGCATGACAGCAAAATCCTACCTCGAAAATTGGAAGTTGGGCAACAAGTGCTTCTGTTCAACTCTCGGTTGAAGATTTTTCCAAGGAAACTGAAATCTCGCTGGTCTGGGCCATTCAAAGTCACTGTATATATCCCTATGGAACAGTAGAGTTGAGTGAAGAGAGCTCGGGGAGGAAATTTAAGGTAAATGGTCAGTGGCTGAAGCACTATTGGGGAGGTCCTGTGGATCGCTGCAAGACTTCCATCATTTTACATGAGGCTTAGATCAGGGAAGTAGTCTCCCCACTCCCCCCCCCCAAAGAACCCTAACTCCACTTTCCCCATTTTTTGTTTTCCCTCATTCATTTCCCCAAAATCCTCACGCCCGTGCCCATCCTCCTCGATTGCCCTCTACCTCAAACCAGCCACTGCAGCTCCTCCTCTCCCACACCGTCGTCCTCATAACCATATCTCACCACACCATTCCGCCGTGAACCCTACCTTCGCCGCTGAGTTTGCGCCCATTCGTGCATCCACTCACCGCCGAGCTTGCACCACCTCTACACCATCATTTCAGAATGAAATAAAGAACACCCATTTCGGATCAGGGAGTCTCCATTGAGGTTTGCAAATCCATTCCTTTTACACTTGATGTTGATACATGAATCTGGTTTGGATTGTCTCTAATATCTGGGTGTAGTTAGTGCGTTAACGAAGTTTTAGGGTTGAGTGAGGTGGTTTGTGCATCAACAATAGGCAGCCCGGTTTACCCCCTATGAGTTTAAATTGATTCGGTCATTCACAATGCCAGTTAAAACTAGAGCTAGAAAAGGAAAAAAGAAACAGACTCAAAATGAGCAAGGGACACTAGAACAGATTGAGAATGAGCAACCTCGGCAAGAACCTATCGTTGAGGAGAGTGGAGCAAAGTTTGTTTCTGAGTTAGCAGATGAACGCTACGCTCAAATCACCTGCCAACGAGCTCTCAGCTCAGAAAAGGGCTTCCTTTACCAAAGGAACCACACATTGGGCTATCCGGAATATATATATTCCGTTATTATAAGGAACAGATGGGAAACCTTTTGTCAACATCCTCCAGCAGCAGTGGTGCCTCTAGTGAGGGAGTTTTATGCCAACTTCGATGATAATGAGCTCAATTTTGTGTATGTTCGGGGAAAACAAGTTGCTATTTATGGGAGCACTATCAACAGACTTTACAATCTGCGAACCATCAAGAACGATCTTGATGACTTCACCGACAACCTCGATGCTGAACAACTCGATGAGCTGCTAACAAGTCTTTGTGAAGATGAGCAACTTGGAACCGATCGGATCGGGGTGCCATGACATTCCCTCTGAGATTTTTAAAGCCCGACGCCAAAATTTGGTATCATTTCCTCAAATCGCGGATTATGCCCTCCTCCCATGATCACACAGTTGCCAAGGACATGGCAATCTTGTTGTTCTCTATTGTCGAAGGGTGGGGCATAACCATAGGAGCTCTCATTCGAGTGCAAATTGTGATTCCCATCGCTCATTACCCAGTTATGCGTGAAGCAAGGCGTTGTGGTTGCCTCTAACGAAACAAAATTTAAGCCCCACAATCCAATCACGAGGTCAATTGTTGCTCGAATGATTCAAGCCGACAACAACCCGTAGAGGATGATGTTGATATTCCTGCACCGGAGGTTCCTCAGCCTACCATGTCAACTCAGCCGTTGGCAGATTTAGCAGCCAGTTTCACTCGCTTGTAGCAGCGAGTGTCCCAAATAGAGGTGATGCAATATGAATCCCACCAGATGATGAGGGACTTCTGGAAATACGAGCAACAACGGGATTTGGCCCTGCAAAAGCACTATCGTGCTAATTCCAAACGATTTCACTCGTTTCTAGAATTCCCACACCATCTTTGTGAACCCTCCATGGATGATGCTGACGTTGCAGATGAGGCTGAGAATGAAGCAGTCCCTTCAAGTTCTATTCCCCACGAGCCTCAAGAAGCTGAGGTTGCTGCGCCACGCACCGACAAGAACAAGGGCAAGGCCAAAGTGCCGGAGCCATTCACTCGACGTTCCATTCTTAGAAGCGCTGCCAACTGGAAGTGGAGATGATGACTGTTGCCCTTTGACTCTTCAGGGAAGTCCCTTTAAGCCTACACCATTGCCATTTGGTTTTGAGTTGTTTCCTTGCAATTTTTACTGTTTTAAGCACAATAATTTTCTGTTTTGGTTGTGAATCGACAACAGTGGGGACACTGTTGATTTCAATTTTTTTTTTTTTTTTTTTTTGGGGGGTGGGGGTTGTGTATTTCCTGTTTGTGTTAAGGTCGGTTTATTTTATTTGGAATGGTTATTTTTCTGGTTTTTGTGTTTTGTTGTTTTTGGTGTGTTTTGTGTTGTTTTGTGTGCAGGGAGAGTCTCTTTTTGTCAATTTTTGTGGTGTGAAAGGTGTGTGGTCTTCAATGATGAGGTAGGCTAAGTTAAGGCATGCTTTTGTGATATATTAAGATATAAGTGAAAACCCATAGAACTTGACTTTTGAATGCAATTCTCTATGCAACTCTTTCCACAACATTCATAGTGTTACTTCCTGAGAGCTTATTGATGGCTACATTGTTTTGAGAGCTTAGGTTTCTAGAATTGACCTAGAGACTCCTTTGAGGCAAAATTCTAGAAAGCGAAATTTAAGGAGTCTCTAGGTCAATTCTAGAAACATAAGCTCTCAAAACAATCTAGCCATCAATAAGCTCTCAGGAAGTAACACTATGAATGTTGTGGAAAGAGTTGCATAGATAATTGCATTCAAAAGTCAAGTTCTATGGGTTTTCACTTATATCTTAATCTATCACAAAAGCATGCCTTAACTTAGCCTACCTCATCATTGAAGACCACACCTTTCACACCACAAAAATTGACAAAAAGAGACTCTCCTTGCACACAAAACACACCAAAAATAACAAAACACAAAAACCAGAAAAATAACCATTCTAAATAAAACA
>NW_010357095.1:206231-207654 GCF_000414095.1 Morus notabilis | reverse complement strand
AAACTTGAAATCCACAGTGTCCCCACTATTGTCGATTCACAGCCAAAACAGAAAATTATTGTGCTCAAAACAATAATGGCAATGGTGTAGGCTTAAAGGAACTTCCCTGAAGAGTCAAAAGGTAGCAGTCATCCTCTCCACTTACAGTTGGCAGCGCTTCTAAGAGTGGAACGTCGAGTGTATGGCTCCGGTACTTTGGCCATGCCCTTGTTCTTGTCGGTGCGTGGGGCAACAACCTCAACTTCTTGAGGCTCATGGGGAATAGAACTTGAAGGGACTGCCTCATCTGCAACATCAGCGTCATCCATGGAGGGTTCACAAAGATGGTGTAAGAATTCTGGAAATTTCCAGAAGTTCCTCATCATTTGGTGGGATTCATATCGCATTACCTCTATTTGGGACACTTGCTACTCCAAGCGAGTGAAACTGGTTGCTAAATCTGCCAACGGCTGAGTCGACATGGTGGGCCGAGGAACCTCCGGTGCAGGAATATCAACATCCTCCTCTGCGGGTTGCTTGTCAGCTTGAATCATCCGAGCAATGGTTGCCCTCGTGATTGGACCGTGGGGCTTTAATTATGTTTCGTTAGAGGCAACCACAACCCCTTGCTTCACGCATAACTGGGTAATGAGCGATGGGAACCACAGACCCCCTCGGTGAGGACTCACGCAAATCACAATTTGCGCTCGAAAGAGAGCTCCTATGGTTATGCTGGGAATGGTGTCCTAGAAGCATAAGATGTAATAGGATATTTATTATTTATTTAATAAAAGAGTTTATTCATTATTTTATGTGCATATATTTATGAATATTTTATGAATATTAATAAAAATTTCATGATTATTTATGTGACCTTAAACATTGTATATAAGTGTTATATACGAGAGGATAATGTTTAAGGATAATAATCAAAAAGCAATGTTCATAATGAATTTAATTAAAGTTCAGAATCTTTAATTAAAACATTATTAATACATGTCATTCCCATTTAGAATGGAACGGTGTTATCCGCACTGTTAATATGGTGAGATATTGAATAAGTGTATTTCACATAATGAGAATATGTGGAACAAGGACACAGACACAATGTGAATTTCTAATAATTTTCGTTAAGTATAAAAATTCTAATTGAGTCTACCGATGGTCATATATAGAATGATCTTAATCTCGAGTTCTTAACAGACTCCTATTTATGGATTTGTGTCTTTTGATTTACTCGGTACGGATTCTGAGATCCTGAATCCTATTCCTTGTATTTTGGAGACATGATGAAGTAGGTAGCCGGGAATGTTATTACACGCGATGGAATCCATTCCTTCTTAAGAAAGAAGTAGATAAAGAATTCTCTTGAGGGTTGATTCGGTACTTAGACCAGTAGGAGCTCCGATTCATGAATGTGTTTTATGAATCACTGTCCATTAGA
>NW_010357095.1:185762-205738 GCF_000414095.1 Morus notabilis | reverse complement strand
AACTTATTTGATAAGTTGTTCAATTTAGAATTCAAATTAATTTAAGTTTGACTTAAATTCGAATTTGAATTTGAATTAAAATTAGATTACATGATAAAGGATGATTTTCTCTTCCTTCTCTATCTGCAATTGGCGCCACACACAGGGATAGGAAACCCTAGGGTTGGCCGGCCATAAGGAGATAAGAAAGATGAGAATTTTTGTTCGAAATTTAAATAGGAGATAGAGATTTGATTCCTTCTAGAAGTTTGACTTCTACTCTATAAATAAGATATGATGAAAAATTGCGGGAGACAATTTTTAACCTAACTTGAAGGGGGCTGGCCGAATGTCCCTTATAGAGAGAAGGAAAAATTTTTCCTCCAAAAAAAATTTCACATCGTGCATGCGTTGGTGTTTGTGGAAATTTGAGTGTTTATTGTAACCCGTTTTGTCTCAAGTGTGCCCACACACATGTCTTCGTGGATTCTAGGAATTGACGTGGAAGACATTGATTTTCTAAACACAAAGCTTTGGAGCAAGGATTGTTCGAGGTCAAAGAACTCAAGTTATCAACCGAGTCGGTCTCCAGGTATTTTTCCTAATTGAGTTCTTAATAAATGAATTAATGAGATTAATTTATTCGTGCATAAGTTATTATAATCTATAGAGTATCTCAAAGGTTTTATGAAAATTTTTGTTATACACGATCCCCTTCTACCGCCACGCTTCCGCATCCGAATTCGATTCGGAAACCAACAGGTTATGCCCCGCCCCTTGACAATAGAGAACAACAAGATTGCCCTATCCTTGGCAACTGTGTGATCGTGGGAGGAGGGCATAATCCGCGATTTGAGGAAATGATACCAAATTTTGGTGCTAGGCTTTAAAAATCTCAGAGGGAATGTCATGGCACCCCGATCCGATCGGTTCCAAGTTGCCCATCTTCACAAAGACTTGTCAGCAGATCATCGAGTTGTTCAGCATCGAGGTTATCGGTGAAGTCAGCAAGATCGTTCTCGATGGTTCGCAGATTGTAAAGTCTGTTGATAGTGTTCCCATGAATAGCAACTTATTTTTCCCGAACATACACAAAATTGGGCTCATTATCCTCGAAGTTGGCATAAAACTCCCTCACTAGAGGGACCACTGCTGCTAAAGGATGTTGATAAAAGGTTTCCCATCTGTTCTTTATAATCACGGAATATATATATTCCAGATAGCCCAATGTGTAGTTCTTTTGGTAAAGGAAGCCCTTTTCTGAGCTGAGAGCTCATTGACAGGTGATTTGAGCGTAGCGTTTCTCTGCTAACTTAGAAACAAACTTTGCTCCACTCTCCTCAACGATAGGTTCTTGCCGAGGTTGCTCATTCTCAATCTGTTCTGGTGTCCCTTGCTCATTTTGAGTATGTTTCTTTTTTCCTTTTCTAGCTCTACTCTTAATTGGCATTATGAATGACCGAATCAATTTAAACTCACAGGGGGTAAACCGGGCTGCCTATTTGCACAAACCACCTCACTCAATCCTAAAACTTCCTTAACGCACTAACTACACCCAGATATTAGAGACAATCCAAACCGGATTCGTGTATCAACATCAAGTGTAAAAGGAACGGATTTGCAAACCTCTATGGAGACTCCCTGATCCGAAATGGGCGTTCTTTATTTCATCCCGAAATGATGGTGCAGAGGTGGTGTACGTAAGCTCGGCGGTGAGTAGACGCACGGATGGGCGCAGACTCGGCGGCGGAGGTAGGGTTCACGGCAGAATGGTGTGGTGAGATATGGCTGTGAGGATGACGGTGTGGGAGAGAAGGAGCTGAAGTGGCTGGTTTTCGGTAGAGGGCGATCGAGGAGGATGGGCATGGAAGGTCGAAGACCTCATTGTTAATCGGAAATGGAATTGAATTCTTGTGAGCAGTTTGTTTTTGCCGATTGATCAGGAGTGTATTTTTAGCATCCCTCTCAGCCTAGGAGATAGTAAGGATAGGTGGATTTGGCATTTTGATTCTAAAGGCCGTTATTCCGTTCCGTTTGGCTATGGATCGTCGGGAGGATCACACTGGGCCAAAAGGGAATGGTGATCGTGACTGGTGGGTGAGATTATATTCCCAATAAGGTGAAGAACTTCATGTGGAGAGATTATAACAATATTCTTCCATGTTTCGCAGCTTTAGTGCGACGTGGGATTCCCTGCTTAAACACTGCCAACGTTGTGGGGAAGTGGAGGAGACAATTTTGTTAGAATATTTATATGGACTAACATATTACCGGACTCATATATTAATATCAAATAATTTATATTGTAGGATGTAAAGTTATATTATCATGCATAGTATCATTTTGAGCCATAACGGGATGGACTTATTTTATTTATAGTGTGTACCTTGCTCAAAATGTTTCGGTCAGCCCTTTGGACTGAATAACTCTTTTTGTTAGGGCTTGGCCCAATAAGCTTAGGGTAACTTTTAATGCCCTATAAATAAATCATCTTTCTGACATCTCATATATCGTGTGTGTCTGCCTATAGAGAGGAGAGACAATGTTGAATTCATCATCCTCGACACATTACTATCTTTGTTTATCTCTAACGAATTCTGTGCAGATTGTTAGAAATTTGAACATATGGCATGAACTAACTCGAACACTATGAGAGGTATGTTTTAATCTTTCCACATACTACAATTAGAAAGATAGATCTTGGGATATTAGTCTTGATAAATTTGATTATGTTATTATCATTATTTTCAACAATTCATCATGCATAGCATCCAACCAGTAAGAGGATTGCAAACTGTCAATAGCCTCCTGATAGGTAACTGCATCAGAGGAATCGCCAACATCAAACTCATGTTCCTGTAAGTACACCATATAGTCATTTAATATTGCAGGTCTTCTTTCTCTCTGGGATCTCCTCAAAAACGCATCGCCTGTAGCTGTACTGGGAATCACTGTTGCTGTCTCTTCAATGGGCTCATCATTGGCAACCACTGGTTCATCAATAGGTGCAAACGTTGCCACAGAAGTAGGAACAGTGGGCACAGGAATGATGACACGCTCTTCTCGCAACGCAATTTCTCGAGTGCATGACTTGCGCTGCCATCGTCATCCTCAAAATACACCACCCGATCTGACTCTACCACTCTGGTGGTATGAGATGGACAATAGAATTTGGAATCTCTTGAGCCAATACATAACCAATAAATTATCCACTAACTGTCTTGAGATCAAGTTTCTTCGACTGAGGATTATAAAGTTTCACCTCTGCTTTGCATCCCCACACACGAAAATGGCGCAAACTTGGCTTCTTTCCTGACCACAGCTCATGCGGAGTCTTTAGAGCAGACTTACTGGGACTTGATTCAAATATATGCTGCAGTTCTCAAGGCTTCACCCCAAAGGAACTCTGGCAAAGTAGAGTGAGATAACATAGACCGCACCATGTCCATCAACGTCTGATTTCTCCTTTCAGCAACTCCATTATGTTCAGGTGTCCCTAGCATTGTATACTCAGCAGCAATACCACACTCTTGCAAATACCTCGCGAAAGGGCCAGGATTACGTCCAGTTTCATCATATTTGCCATAGTACTCATCACCTCTATCAGATTTAACTGTCTTAATTTTCTTGTCTTTCCTTAGTTCAACAGAGGCCTTGAAAATTTTGAAGGCATCTAAAGAATCTGATTTTTCATGAATAAGGTCAACATGACTATAGCGAAATAGTCATATATAAAGGTGATGAAATACTTGTACCCACCTAAAGCTTTAGGAGTATATGGTCCAGATATGTCAGTGTGGATCAATTCTAAAACATCTTGAGCTCTATCAACTCTATCTTTTCTGATCTTAGCAGTCATTTTCCCCTTGATACAATCAACACACGTTGCAAAATCAGAAAAATCAAGCTCGTGTAACACACCCTCTTTCACCAATCTGTCCATCCTTTGTCTAGAAATATGGCCTAAACGTTTATGCCATAACATTGAAGAGCTCTCATTGCTCTAGTACGTTTAGTTCTGACAATAGCATAAATAGAAGGAGCAACAACATCATGCAAATCAACTTTATATAAATTACCACGTAAAGATCCACTTCCAAGCAAAACAGAGTCACGATACAAGTCAACTTTTCCTTTCCAAAATGAAAACTGAAACCAAACTTGTCCAGAACAGAAACAGAAATTAAATTCCTCCTAATTTAAGGTATATAAGCGACATTCATGAAAACTCAGATTTGGTATAAATCTCTGATGATGAACTTAGCGCTTATGAATGTTGATTTGGCTTTGAGAGTTGAGATGCCTGAGAAACCCACTGAGAAAAGTTCGGCTGGTGAAAAAGCCGATTATGACCGTTGGGAACATTCTAACAGATGTTGTTTGATGGTGATGAGGTATCATATGGAAGAATCTGTTAGTGATAGCATCCCTGAGACTATGACTGCCAAGGCGCTTTTGGCAGCCATTGCCAAGAAATATGCCAAGTTTGACAAAGTTGAAAAGTCTACTTATATGGGCTTGTTAACTTCGACCGCTTATGATGGTACGAGTGGTGTTCGGGAGCATGTAATGAAACTTACCTCTTACTACTACAAGCTCAAGGGGATGAACTGGGATCCAGGTGAAAATTTTCTTGTGTGGCAAATTCTTCAATCTCTTCCTGAGAAGTTTGATACACTGAGGACTAGCTCAACGCTCAGAAGGATGAGTGGACTTTGGATGAGTTAACTACCATACTCGTCAAGGAAGAGGAGAATATGAAGAACAAGAAATCGCAGTCTGTTTTGATGGTGTCTGATCAAGGGGACAATAGCCAGAAGAAAGGCGACTGTAGCCAAAAGAAGAAGTTTTTCTCTCAAAACAAAGCTGGAAAGAAGTACTTTAAGGAGGGCAATCATGAAAAGTCAGGTTCTCATAATGCCAACACGTCCGCTACTGGTACTAAAAATGAGCGTTTCAAGGGTAACTGCAACTTCTGTCATAAGTATGGGCATAATAAGGTAGATTGCAGGAAGTTTAAGGCCTGGCTTGACAAGAAAGGGATTCAGAAACCGAAGGAATCCAACTGATGTAGAGCAACAGGTGTATGTGGGAGATGGCACGAAGGTCAAAGTTGAATGTTTTGGGACTGTAAAGCTACAACTGTCAGCGGGAAAATGCTTTAAGAGCATGTGTCTCATATGGGATTGATCGAGTCTTTTATTGTATTGAGTTAGTGGGAGATCTCTTTTATATATGTATGATGAACATGTTGATTATAATAATAATTGCTCATGGTTTTTTATACAATACATGCAATTTAAGAGACATTCTGGATTAGTCTCAAATGTCAATGCTTATTGAATACTAGTGCCTAGTTGTGAACGTTCTATATCCTATCGATATATTATGTGCATAACTAGTAAGGCTATGGTTACGGTTAAACTTATTATTTGATTTTTTTTTTTTGTGTGTTATATGAGTATTACTGTTTTCTCATTATGCCGTCCAAGTGGGAGACTGTTAGAATATTTATATAGACTAGCATAATCACCAGACTCATATATTAATATTAAATAATTTATATTGGAGCATGTTATGATAAAGTCATTATTATGCATGGTATTGTTTTGGGCCATAATGGGATGGACTTATTTTATTTATAGTGTGAGGCCCATTAGTTCACCTTGCTAAAAATGTTTTAGTCAGCCCATTGGATTGAATAACTCTCTTTGTTAGGGCTTATTCTATCTCATGTATTGTGTGTGCGCGCCTACAGGGAGAGACAAGGTTGAATTCATCATCCTCCACATATTACTATCTTTTCTGTTTAGCTCTAACGAATTCTGTGCAGATTGTTAGAAATTTGAACACATGACAGGAACTAACTCGAACACCATGGGAGGTATGTTTTAATCTCTTTACACATACTACAATTAGAAAGATAGATATTGGGATATTAGTCTTGATAAATTTGATTATGTTATTATCATTATTTTCAACAAATTTTGCATGCTCTGTGGTCCTGTAACTGCGTTCGGCAGGTTTGAGATTCATCTGGTATCTGACAATCGTTAAAGTGTGTTCATGTTGGGAGTATTGATGGCTTGTGCATGAATTGGTGCTGGACAGCTTCAACTGCGGACCTGGAAAGTTTTTGCCTTATTATGCGGGCCATTTGGACACATAGGAATCAATTTGTGCACCAAAAGATGTCCAGGTCTATGGCTGAGACTTTGGAGTTGGCAGGGAGAGCCGTGTGTGATTTTCAGACTTGTTGGAGTTCGGTTCGGCCTCCCTAACAGAAGATGTCTCATCATTGTGTTAAGTGGATCCCACCCCCGGAAGGTATGTTGAAGTTAAACACGAAAGCTTCTGTCAAAGATGGGTTGGATTTTGTTAGTGTTGGAGATGTCATATGGGATGCCGATGGGGTCGTGCAGGCGTGTCTAGCCAATAAAGTTCTTCGCGAGGGCTTGTCCTTTGCTCAGCAGTTTGGTTTGCGGATCCAGGTGGCAGAGATTGATTCTCCTCAAGTTGTTAATTAATGCTGTTAATTCTGATAGTCCTTGGAGTGAGGGGGTGTTATTATTAGTGACATCCTCAGGTTTTTTCCTTGTGATTTGCTGTGGGATGGGAATGTCGTTTCGTTGCTAGGTCAGGGAATGCTGTGGCCCATTCTTTAGCAAGCTCCTGGTTCATGCTACAGTAGATCTGGTGGGCTATGACCATATTCCTTTGTTTGTCGCTTGTACTACTATCGCCGATCTGGCTTTCTAATTTTAAGCAAGTAGGTTTTCCATCAAAAAAAAGATGTTGGGTAGTTTTGGTTTGCAATAATGGATTTAAATCTATTATAAATAGGTTTAGATTAATAATAAGTTGATACAATTAACACGATTAATAAATTATGTTTTTCATTTCGGCCCCTAAAGAAGACACTTTTACTCCTATGAGCGGTCAAAAGTCAACATTATATGTGTTTTTGAAATTGTCCCGCCAATCAAAAGGGTCATCTATAAGATTACCATGGGTGACCTATTAGATGTCGCTAGAAGACAGTCTCCAACCACTGTGGTCACTGGAGAGTAATCTGGTAGATCAGTTTGTTTTTCTCAACACATCACTAGATTCCGAAATTGTTATATAAAAATAACAACTTCAGATCAATAATACCTAAAATCATTAACACTGAGAAAAAATTCCACATTGATTCTAGATCAATACCAGAAACTCAAATCAACAATACTGAAAAAAATTCTAAATCAATACATCTCGTTTTTTTAATGAGATCCCACCACACATATCAAATCTCTCACTGATTAAACAAATAAAAGTTCTAGATTAAATCACGTACAATCGCATGGATCTATGTGCAAACGGTGAGATCTCACCGTAGGGTATCAAATTTGGCCTCATTGATCTTGTCTTCTCAGGTGTGCATGATGGTTGGTGGCGACAATGATTTGGAAACTCCGATGTGGCAACGTGCTTTGCCTTTACAGTTCACAACTAAGATGACGAGAGTCGTTGGAGAACTCCACCGTAGACGTTCACTCAAATCTCTTTGCCTCTGTAAATCGTGGCCAAAGAAGATGACTAAAGTCCACTATCGAAAAAGAGTGCTCTCTTAGATGTTTGCCATCTGCAATGCCTTGTTGTTGGGGAAAAAAACGTTTCAGAAAGCAAATTAACGCGATAAAATAGGATTTTTAAATTTTTTTTGTCAAACATACAGAATCCGACTTGTGTTGTTATCTAATCCAATTTGTCATACGCATATGGTAATCCCAATTTTTACAGGCTCCTTCATAGCAATCTCGACCACTCGATATTCCCCACTATGACTCCCCTATATTAGAATCCACTGTTGTGTGGGCACTGGTGAATTTTCTGTTACTCTTCAATTCTCCTTCGACCCTTCTTGGATATGACTCCATTTTCTCTAATAGAAAACCTATATTGATGGAGGCCAAAAAGGATCAACCTCAAAAGAGATATTTTTTCATACATAACGTAATTATTTATTTTAACAATTAAAACAAATGATCACTGCACAATATTTACGTTAACATTTAAATAATTATTTTATGTGCAACTGATATCCATATTGTCATATGAAATATACGTAACACAAATATATTTAGTGTAGTATGAAAACATGCCACTCAGAGCTCCTGATACTATTAGCTGGTGCCACATCTGGAACAATATATATGTGTGGGCATTTTTTATACAGTCCGGAAAGGCTATAAACGGTGAAGAAAGTTGCATTAATTCTTTTCTTGAGAATATATAGAGCTAACGCGGGACCAAATGGACCTATATAATCGAAGTTCAAATAATTAATATTTAATTCGATTAATCTCATAATCAATTAAATATCATTATTAACCTTTCTTTGTGCCATGATCAAAAACCAAAGATGTACTCTAAGATTATGTTAATATGTTTTTGAGAAGCTAGTTGTCCGAAATGGTTTTGTCCATTGATATAGCCGATAATTATCAAGGAATGTGACCCTCCACTATGAAAATCCATAATAGGAGTTAGGTAACTGTTCTATTGAACCTCTCTAATTATATCTTTGTTCATTAATAGAATGAGTGACTTTTTTACGAACAAAGCATAAATGAGGATTTGGGTAATTAATTCGATATCTAATATCGAATATGTCAAAACGCTCTTACACTCAAGTTCCCATATTTTTACAGCATGAGGATATCTTTAATCTTTATAATGAAGTTATGGATACCATATTTGTGATATGACATTCCTAACTCCCAACTATCATAATATCATGACTTCAAAATACGCCAAGTATCAATTTGCAAACAAATCTCTCCCATTGTTATATCAAAAGACATAACATATGAATGTGAGTCTACCAATCACTCAAGATTGAGCTGTATAATATAAATAGGATATATGCTCTTTACATAACAGATTTAATTACATAACTAATTCTATTTAGGTGCAGTTCATCCCAATCCATAGATATCTCTATATTGTAATCAACATCACAATAATCCAGATAAAATCATTCCTCCAATTAAGTAATAGAAAACACCCCAATCGTATAAAAAATAAAGTTCTCAGCTTAATTTTTCCGATTGTGAACTTTATAAATTTATAATAAGTTCTTTAATTATATCTTTTGTATATGAACACTTCATGCGCATAATTAAGGCAATTTACTAGTATTGGATCCTTATGATGCTTCACTTACCAATATAACAAAAATGATTTTTACATTGAATTATAATAAAATGTCTGAGCTTTATTTAAAATAATGTCAAATAATCAAAATAAGAAATACATGAATTGCTTTAAAATCACCCTATTCCACCACTTACGTCATATGAGAGGGCAGAGAGGAGAAAGAGGAGTGACGAGGAGAGAAAGGGTGCGGTGAGGAGAGAGAAAGAGGGGGGAAGAAAGAAATAAATGTAATGGTGGGCCTTTTAAGGGTATTTTAGTTTATAGATGGCCAAAGAAGCAAAAAAGTCAAGGGGCACAAATAAACGCACGAATGAAGTGGAGGCATAAATTGACCAATGTCCACTTTCGGGCATACCACCTAGCTATTTTGCTCATTAATAGATGAAGCATGTTTGAGTTCGAAGTAACAAGAACTGATATGATTAATTGTATGTATTATTTACAACCCAATTTATATGATATGATATAAAAGTTCATATGTTATATTAATTGCAAATAATATGGATTTTGTAATGTGTAGGTAAACTTTACTTGTTTTCTTAATAAAAAATAAAGTGATCAATAAACTTGTTAAATATGTCATAATCGCATTAAATTAGTCACAATTATATAAGTTTATTCAATATATTAATTTAAATGGGTTATATAGGTTGTCATGATTAACATAATTAATTAACAAGACATTTTTAATTTGACATTTTCTGCCACATTTAATTAATAGATCATGTTCTAATTGATGTTTTCTTAACACAATTAACAAATGCTGTGATATGAACACTGCCCGTTAATACGAATTGTCCCTACTTATGGTGAACTTGCTCTACTGAAAAATCATCGGAGACATTTTCGTGTCTACCATGTTATGAACATCGTCCTTAATGATTGGATATCCATCTTGTCGTGCTTTCAAAAATTGACTAGGAAAAATAGCAAAAAAACCTGTAATTAGCCAAATCATCATTATTTTAGATCTTTTTATCATATGCTTAAACTATGGATTAATTATAAAAACTCTCCCTAAATTATACACCTTATAACATTTTTTTCTTCAATCTTTGAAACGTAACATCTATTTCCTTGAATAATGAAATGTTAATAAAAAAAGTCATCTCCGTTAGGTTCTTTTTTTTAGGAAAATTGACATATAATTTGTTATTTTGAGTATTTTGGTAGCCCTATAGTTTAAAATTTAATTTGAATTTAAAACTAATTTAAATCTGAATTTTTAATTATAATATATCTATTATTAATTGAATGTAAGTTAAAAATTTTGTGAATGTTTTTTTTTTTGTAAAATAAAAATTTTATAATTTTTTTGAATATTTAAATTAATTTAAATTCAAATTAAATTTTAAACCATAAAATTATTAAAATACTCTAAAAAATAATAAATTAAATGTCAATTCTAATTAAAAACCTAACACATGGGGCTTTTTTATTAGTATTTTATTATTTAAACGAGAACGAATATTAAACTTTAAAAATCAAGAGGCCAAGTGATACAAGAAGTATAATTAAGCAGATTTGTTTTTTAATTAGTTGCATATGTTAGTAAAGCGAGAAATAAAATGCTTCTTAAGCAGTTAATTTTTCAAAATACAAAAACTACCATTCTCGCCCTATATTAAGAGGATGTTTGGTAGAGGGATTTGTTCCCTGATTCGAATTATGATTCGTGGTTCGCTACAGTATTTTCTCTCACAAAAAATTCACGTAAATAAAAAATGGTTCGAATCACATGGTTTGAATCTTCCAACCAAACGTCCTCTAAATTTCGAAACAGTAATTATCTGAAATATTACATAAATAAATGTTGAAACTTCCCATGCGGCCCCTTTCCCCTGGGATTCGTCATCGCAAGCCCTGTCCCATCTCCGGAGGGCTTCCTGCTATTTTTGGTAACATGAAGAACCTTATGTGAGTATATATTAGTGGTACTAATCTTGGATTTAGAAAAGTCAAGGTATGTTTAGTTCGCTGATTTAAATTTTTAATTCGAGTTGAGATGTGATTTTATGTGAGAAATTTTTATTATAATAAAAAAGTTAAATGTGACTATTTTTGAGAATTTTTTACTATAGTAAAATTCAAATTTAGGTCCTAGACTTTCTAACTTCATTTACCAACTGTAGCAATCTCATATTGCTTGAGCTTCAAAATAATAACTTTGGCGGGTCATTGCCCAACTCTATTGGAAACTTCTGAGCTCAACTAGAAATTCTATCACTAGAAGCGAATCGAATTTCAGGAAATATTCCACCTAGTGTTGGAAATCTAATAAGCTTAAACGCTTTGGTTCCAAGTATAAATCAGCTCACCGGAACCATCCCCACAACTATTGGTAAACTTCATAATTTAGTGAAATTGTATTTGGGTACCAATCAGTTATTTGGGGAAATCCCATCCTCCTTTGGAAATCTCACATTATTGAACGAGCTTAGATTAGAAGAAAACTATGTGCAAGGAAGAATCCCTTCAAGCATTAGAAACTGCCAACACTTGCAGTTATTACTTATCCGTTTAGTTCGCTGATTCGAGTTTTTAATTCGAGTTGAGATGTGATTTTATGTGAGAGCTTTTTACTGTAGCAAAAAAGTTAGATGTGATTGTTTGTGAGAGCTTTTTACTGTAACAAAACTCAAATTCTAAACTCGAATCAGCGAAATGAACGGGTGACATTGGTAACTTAAAGAATCTATTCTAACTCCCTAAGTGGTACTATTCCTCCAGAAGTAATTGGGTTACCATCTTTGTCGTTGTCCGTAGCACACTCAGGAAATCGTCTGAGTGGACCTTTACCATCTGAAATTGGTAACTTGAAATTTCTTCAAGAATTGCTTGTTTTTGATAATCAGTTGACTGGTGACATTCCTAGCAGGATTGGTGAGTGTGAAAGTTTGAGATGGGTTTTATGGATCACAATAATTTTAGCGGAAGCATTGAATCTTTGCATTCATTGAAAGCTATTGAACATATGGATCTTTCACACAACAATCTTTCTGGGCACATCCCGAAAGAATTTGTGGAGTTTGTCTTCTTGGTGAAGTTAAATCTTTCCTTCAATGATCTCGAGGGTGAAGTACCTAGTGGAGGTATTTTTAGTAATGTTAGTGGAGATATTTCACTTGTTGGTAACAATAAACTTTGTGGGGGGAATGGCTAAATTTCATTTAGTTCCTTGCTCTAGGAAATCTCCAAGGAAGCATCACTTTTCTTTTATAATCTCCTTTGTTTGTGGCCTAGTCAGAGTACTTTTGATGTCATATTTTCTCGTCCTTTGCTGCATGAGGAAGAATAAAAAGCAAGCTTCAAAAACTTTGTCGCGAGATTTTTCATTCTTGAATATTTCTTATGGAGAGCTTCAGAAAGCTACTAACGGGTTTTGTCCAGAGAATCTAATTGGTGTCGGTGGCTTTGGCTCAGTGCATAAAGGAGTGCTTGAACCTCATCAACTATCCCTAGCAGTGAAGGTCTTGAACCTTGAAAGAAGAGGAGCTTCCAAAAGTTTCATGGCTGAATGCGAAACTCTAAGGAATATTAGACACCGAAATCTAGTGAAAATCATTACTGCTTGTTCAAGTATTGATTTCCAAGGTAACGGTTTCAATGCCCTCGTCTATGAAATCATGCCAAATGGAAGTTTGGAAGATTAGTTGCGTCCATATCCACAAACATTGGAGAAACAGAGGAAAAGTTTGAGTTTATCTCAGCGGTTAAATATAGTCACTGATGTGGCATCGGCATTGGATTATCTTCATAACCACAATGAACTTCCAATCATACGTTGTGATCTAAAGCCAAGCAACATTCTTCTTGACCAAGACATGACTACTCATGTGGGAGACTATGGTCTGTCAAGGATTATTGCAAATGACAATGTTCAAACATCTCAGAATGACATAAGCAGCTCTGTTGGAATAAGAGGAACAATCGGATATGGGGCTCCAGGTAACTGTCTTCTTAAAAGCGATTATGATTTACTTGATACTGCGGTTTTCTTATTAGAATCTTTGTTTAGGACACAGAATGTGTGTGTGTGTGTTTATGTATGTCTGTGTGTGTATCTATGTATGTATGTGTGGTTACATAGGTAAGGTAGGTTGGTATGTAAGCAATGTTATAGAAAATGACAACTAGATATGTCAAAATGCTAACTCCATTGTTCGCATTCGACTTCTGGTATATTGCAGAATATGGCATGGGAAGCAAGGTGTCGACTGAAGGAGATGTGTATAGCTTTGGAATCCTCTTGTTGGAAATCCTCACGGCAAAAAATCCCACTGATAAAAGTCTTGAAGGACTTAGCCTTCATCAATTTGTCAAAATGGCTTTTCCACAACGGATGATGGAGATAGTCGATCAAAGTCTCTTATCAGAAGGAGAAGAAGAAGCATCTTGTAGCCACACAAAGGCGCTAACAAGAAGTGGCAAGGTACATGAGACCTTAATTTCCATTTTCACAATTGGTTTGAAGTGCTCAGAGGAATTACCAAGAAATAGGATGAAGATTAATGATGCCTTCAAGGACTTACGAAACGTTAAAGACAGCTTCTCAAAGATGTGAGGTACATGAATTCGTAAAATAGCTTATCTTCTCTCGACAAATGCACTAAATCCTGCATCCTCTTCTATGAATTGTCTCACAGTTTCCACTTTTCAATCTCGTTTTGCAGGATTGATAACGGAGCCTAATGTTTTTAAATGCTTAGAACTGGTATATGGTGTAATTTCTTCTTTCTAATTACCTATAAGACCAACTATCAAAATAGTATGACTAGCTTCAGAGCAACCAAAAAAAAAGGGGGGGGGGGGGGGGGGGGGGGGGTATGACTAGCAATGGTGTTGGTTTGAAAATCTTTGCATTTACCATTAATAAGTTGCTCAAGAGTGCAGATTTATGACTATGTTTCAAATTATTAAGTAATCAGAACCAACTTTTTTATATGGACGATATTTGTAATATACATGTCACTGAAAATATTGCAAGTTTCAAAAAACTTGGAATTTTCAATCTCATTTTTCTGTTCCTTCCTCTGTTTCACATAAAATGTTCACTTTTTATAATCACAAAAAGGAGATTAATAATTTGAGTATGTATTGTAATTAACTGAATGCTCTTTATTTATCTATTATTATTATTATTTTTTTTTTTGAAAAAGGAGTTGAAGCCTCTTATATGTTTTAAATATTTAAACTCCAAACCTCAATAATAGAGGTGGGTTTGTGTGGACTTACCGATATGTTATGGGTGCAACCATAAAATCTTCGAGTCAACAAATATACATGTACATTTCTTGTGGATTGCAGATAATCCACTCTTCCTTTGTTCTCTTTGCCAGATATACATAGAACTTGGTACTTTTATTTCCAATTAACATTTTTTATTTCACACGATTCTATTGTTCTTTGTGCTGCAAATTTTAGCAGCACACAACCATGCCAATTAAGCAAAAATCTCCGAAATTGTGGGGACTAGAAAGCGTCCTAAAAATTTAGGAGTCCAAAGCTTATTCATCCAAAAAACAAAAAGAAATTTGTAACCTCATTGAAAGCCCTTAACTTTAAAGGCAAAGATGGTTCATTAATTCTGATTACTTGTCCCTTCTGGCTTTTCCACTTCCTCATCACGCATAACACAGTCGGTTGTCCTTACATCCGACTTAGTGTCATCAGTGTCTGGTTCTTCTTTTGGCACCCCCTGCAGCGCCTGCTGCCGATCAAGAGATTTGTTGAACATAAACGGAGGAATGTGCTGCAAATTCCAATGTCAGCAATGTTAGTTTGAACCAGATTTTATGATCTTCAAGTAGATCTAATGGACTGAAGTAAAACAAAAGAAGATTACCCTGCGGAAAAGGGCGCCTATGAAGCGACGGTCTCTTTTAGTTGAGAGGAAGAGCATGGTTTGGGAGGGTAAGTCCACTCTTATACACTGCATAAAACATACAGCCAATTTCAGCATAAAGAGTAATACTAATTCAAACATCTAAAGATTGTTATAAATATTAGAAGCTAATTTGTGTGTAAATGATATGCAAGATTGATACTTAAGCACCCTTTCACTGACCAATTTAACTCTTCTAATATTGTGCTCACTAAACTATAGGTACTTCAAAACATTTTCCAGTTAACAGGATAGTTAAACAGAAATAAAAGAGAGCTCTAGTAAATTTTGGAGAGAAAAGTCTCAAAGCTGGAATCTAACAATCTGTTTTCACCGAAATGTATGCATTTGATCAGGTGGTAGTTGATCAGCTTCATAGACGAAAGTAGGACACTTTTAGTCCTTGATCTATTGGACAAGTTCCATTTTGGTCCATTATTATAAATTAGTCCTTCTGACCGTCCGGCTGTTAAAATCTTGACAGAAATTGCACGAGAGGACCATGTGGTTTAATAAACGTTCACTTTGTAATTTTAAATTTTCAAACACGACTATTAAGAAGAAAGCGGAGCCTTTTTCATTCAAGATTTTAACAGTTAGATGAGTATAGAAGGACTAGCTTGGACCACTTAGTAATTCGAGACTCGTTCTCAGACGTTTTAAAAGTCAGAGATCAAAATGAGACTCAGCTGTAGTTCGAGGACTAATATGGAATTAACTCTTTTTAAGGATTATAATCATGTACTTTCCTCCATATAAGTAATCAGAGCAAATAGAAACATAAAATGAAGTCGTCTGTGGATGCTAGTAAAAGCAGTGTATTTAAGGTCAAGATAACTAACGATAGCTTGATTCTTCATTTCCTCATAAAGTTTATGCTTAGCCGATGCTGCGAAGACCACAATCTCCGCTTCGCCTCTGTATGGTCTGGTTTAAAAAGAAGAAAAATACTATGAGAAAAATAGATGTTCTTGATAAGGAACTAGGCCAACACATGTACTGCGTGACTTACAATATGTAAACAGACAGCAGTCTAAGAACTTGACCGATCAGAATTGTTTCCGGCCAGTCGACGGTAAGCCTGATGAAAAAGGAAAAGAAAATAAAAAAAGTTGTTCAATAATACACCAATATGTTAGTTCTTTTACTTGTAATTTAGAAGAATAAGCATGAATGAGTAGAAGAAGCTGAAAAATAGAAATTAAATACAGTTTTAGAACTCACGAAGCTGGTGCAGGTAACTTTCTGTATGCCTGTTACAAGTATAAAAAAAAAAAAAAAACACCGAAAAAATAGAAACAAAACTCAATTTTTGTATTCGATATCTCAATAATCAAGTCTAACTATTACAATAGATAATCTAGCTATTTATAGCTCGCAAAATACAAACTAAGACAAGCGACATACTGAACAAATAATGGTAAACTGATAACAAAAGAAAGTTAAGTTGATAAGCTAGAACAGACAACATGGCAAAAAAAATAAAATAAAATAAAATAAAAACTACTGTTATAGCTAAATTCTCCTACATCATCGTGAAAAGTAAAAAAAAAAAAAAAAAAAAAAAAAAAAAAAAAAAAAAAAAACCAACTTAAGATTTTGGTAATCTTCTACATTTCAAATGTATATACTTTAAAGGGAGATAGCAGGAGTTATCTTTGAATCACAAAAATAGTACATCAATAGTAGAACGTCCACCAAACCGTAAAATATGTTTTGTTCTTACCAATAATCTTCTATTTATTTGCTATCAAAAATATGGTACCTATTGTGGTAAATTATTAATATCGTACCTGCGCTTGACCAAGAGAATATGTTTTTCCACGATGGTTTGCATTTATGTTTCCCTGAAAGCACAACAGTTAATCATGATAAAATTGGAAAGACGTAAAGATTAACAAATGAGAAAAAAAAAAAAGCAAAACAAAACAAAAAAGAGAGAGAGAGAGAAAGAAAACAGTGAGAAACGCTGGTTGGAGTTTTACTCAATTGGATTAGCCAGTGTTATTAATATGCTATTTATGGAGCAGCAAAACTTAACTTTTCCAGATTTTAAAATTGGAATAAATTTAAGTGAACCAAGTTTTTTTTAAGCCAAAAATTCTTATCAACATCCTAAAATTTCTCTTATTTCCTCTGAAGTGTTTTTCCAGGAAAAGCATTTAGATTTACCTGCCATGACAGCACATATCCATCCTGCTCATTGTCGAGATCTGCAAGAACAAGTCCGTCCATCCCGCCATGGACTAGGATATGTCTTTCTATGACAGAACCAAAGGTGGTGGTCACAGATAAATGACCATCCAATCTCTCAGCATTACAGCCAACTCTATTTTGGTTGTTGTCAAATACACCTTGCTCGCCAACTACTCCGGGTGTTGTTCGTGGCTGCAAGTCTCCATTATTGCTTAAGGAACGCGGAACAACGGTAAATCCACAAGAAGCAGCCTGAGGAACGTTCGCAGCTAAACCAGGAGCTGTAGAATCTACAGCATGAGACCCAAGGTTTTCAGCTAAACCGGGAGGAGCGACGTAAGCTGCAGCCTGAGGAGCATTAAGATTCTCAATTAAACCAGGAGTTGCGTCCGCCTGAGGAACCCTTGAGTCTCCATTTACATCAGGAGCCGTAAAAGTAGCAGCCTGAGAAGCCCTAAAGTTTCCTTCTAAATTCAGGACCGGTCGGGTTTCCAGAAAAACTAAAAGGTGCAGGCTGAGGTGCTCCGAAGTTTTCAGCTAATCCAGTATTTGCAGCCTCAGGAACCCTCCAATTTCCAGCTAAACCAGGAGCTGCAGAAATTGTACCACTTGAGTTTCCAACTAAATTAAATGCTGCAGACTGAGGAACCCTCAAGTTTTCAGGTAAACCAGGAGCTGTAGAAACTGCAGCCTGAGGACAGCTCAGGTTTCCATCTAAACCAAAAGCTGCAGAATGTGGAGCCCTCATGTTTTCAACTAAACCAGGATTTGCGGAAATAGCAGCCTGAGGACAGCTCAAGTTTCCAACTAAACCAGGAGTTTCAGCCTGAGGAACACTCGAGTTCGCTCCCAAACTGATCAACGAACCAGGAAGCGGCTGCAGTACTACACCAGGAACTCCTTGAAATTCTCCTGGTCTAACTCCTGTTGATAACATGACGGATTGAGATCCTTGTCCTGTACTATTTGTTTTAACTCCAACAGGGAGTGAGCTGTTGAAGTTTGAATTGCTGCTAGAAATCGATGAGACGACAATGCTATCAGTTGTAACTTGTCTGCTTGTTGGGCAGACGGTCTGCACCATTTTAAACTCTCCAGGCTGGAAATTGTAGAAGACTTGAGGATGTGAGGGGAGTATTTCTGGAAACAACAAAGGCGGCATTGTGTTTTCTGTCATTTCCATCGGCATCATTGGCCTTTCGAGTTCAAGTATTTGTACTGGAGCACTACTCCTGAAGTTCTGATGGGGATTCTGTGTTGCCCAAAATCCATCCTCCTCCTCCGAAGTTTCTTCAGCTCCAATATTGGCGGGTGTCAACAGTGTCCTTTGTTGTTGATCAAGGCCTCTCTGCGTAATTCCTATGCCATTTGCTAGAGTTGTCTCATACATCAAAATCCTACCTTCGTCGGAGTGAAATTCCATAGAAGCGCTAGGTTCAGTATTTAAACTGTTGGTGGCCTGTGGAACAATACCAGGCTGCAGTTTGACAAAACAACCACTGTTACTATTATTATTATTATTATTATTATTATTTTCCAAAAACTTGAGATTTATTTTGGGAGTGGAAAAAATTGGGTTTTGTATTCTAAAATTTTTTAGCTATTCTTTATAGACCAATTACACCACCAATGTCGATGAAATCTTCGAACAGATCATAGACTAAAAGTTTGATTAAAATGCACGTGAAGTTATTAGAATTCAGGTTCTCAAACTATGCTGGTAAATATTCTTTTCTCAGAACTAAAGCTTTTAGAAAATGAGTGCAAGATGAGACCAAAATTTTTGGAACAAAGTTTGCAATTTAATGAAATAATGCTTGATTCAGAAAACTTAGTAAAAGACACAAATAAGTTCATGACTTGTGTTCCAAGCAAAAGGGTTTTGAGCAGTGTATACTTTCATGCTAAAGACTCGAAAAGTTACAAGACGAAGCGCTTCATTTATAGACATCAATCGAACAAATTAGATGATAGTGAACGAACCTTACAATTACTGTAAAGGTTTCTTCAGGATACATATGATCTTCTTGCATATCTGTGGTGGGTTCATCCGTGATTTGCACAATAAACTTCATATCCTCATCTACAAGACCCAACAAATATGTTTACTAATATTATTTAGCTCTTCGACAATACCTACAATTTACTGAGTAGAGAAAAATGTGCTTAAAATAATTGAACTATATGAGTGCAGTTGCCAAGCAACATATTACTGTCCCCATTCAGATTTTAAAAATCTGATTTTTATTCAGATTTTTTTAAAAAAATTTCATTTATGCCGTCATTTTATAATAAAAATCATATCTTCGCGGAAAAAAATAACTATCTCCTTGATCAATAAAACACCATCTTTAATATTTTGCATAGTGCCCCTATAGGAAAAAGTTTTTTAGTTTTGCCACTACACACGCATACACATATATGTATGTATGTAATTTGTACATTTCATAACTTGTCGTGTCTTTTTTAAACATAAAAATCATTCACATGTAACCTGTCATCAAATTTCCGGAATCAAATTCGGTTTCTGTTTCCATGAAATTATCTTGACCATCAACAGATGCTGGTGATGGACTCCTCATCATCATCATTTGCTCTTCTTTAAAGGCAGAATGGATCTCCGGGAATTTCTCAGACAGTAGAACAAGATATTCATGAGGATTATAATCCACATTGTTATTAGCTGAGGGAACTTCTTCGGTAATACCATTTCCCT
>NW_010357095.1:85875-185699 GCF_000414095.1 Morus notabilis | reverse complement strand
TCCCTACAAAAGTAGAGTTATCAAAATGTTATTAATTAGTGTCTCCAAAATATCATGAAACTATCATTTCTCAACTCTAAACATTGTCATATATTAATAGAAGCAGAAAATTGATTGGTTGAAAACCCAATTGTGATGTGATAGTTGAGCATTTTTCAAAGCTGAAAAATAACTGAGATAGTGAATATTAATTAATATTCATGTAAATGAATAGAAAAGGAGACATTTAATTACCACATTGAATATTTGTTTAAGTCTCGGGAGGTGCTTTGGGGAAATGACTGATAGAGATATAGAACACTGCAAAATTAGGGGGGAAAATATATATATAAATGACCAAAAACCATGTTACTAAGAGAGAAAGTACAAGAACACAAGATAAATATAAAAGCCATACTAATAAAATTAAAAACGTGACATATACATGTCCAAAAATAGTACCTCAGCAAACATCTTAGCGACATCATCAACAACAACACTCCGGGACTCGGTTTCTAAATCCGAAAATTGACCATCTTTTATGATTGGCAAGCAAAGCCGCATTGCCAATGCAATGGGGTTACTAGCAGCCACAAGAACACAATGTCTCTCCGCAGAAACGTGATGATCTACAAATAGGTCATGTTCTCTGAGATGAGGCTTCGGATACAACTGATCGAAATTCCAATACAAACATGCCAGTTAATTATTCTGTTAAATCCAAGAAAAGCAGATGATTAGGCACAAATGATATAATACGTAATTAATTACAAAAATTAATTACCACAAGCGCATTGTTGAAGCCATCAGCAATGGCAGCATCGTTGAGACCGCAGCCTCCGCTGAAGACCAAACCCGAAAGCTGTTCAAGGAACTTGTTCACGTCCCTTGTCCATGCCCATGATTTCGCTGTGAAATCTGCAAACACATAACAAAATTCATAAATTAGTAAAATTGTTTCTTACTCCATATTTATTGGAAATAGTTGTAACTTAATTTTTACTTTGTTTTTCTACATTAATTTCCTAGCTTATGTACCTACTTTTTTTTTCCTCAGATTAAAAAAGGCCGGATTAGGTGACGTGAGTAAGAAAAAATTCATATATTGTATATACATGTATACCTGCATTATAATCTCCATGAGCCATGTATACAACCAAACCATGCCAAAGCATTGCCTCAGGGTACTACAGACAAATAGTAAATGGAAAAAGAAAATACTAAGATTAAGCATAGAACTTGTGTATTTTCTTTGTAGTTCAATTACGCCAAAATAGACGTTGATCCAGAAATTAATTCGTTAACTACTGATTAATTATATCTATATGTGTCTGTGCATGTGTGAGTATGATTTATACCTAATTAAATGGTGTGAATAATGTTGGATATTAGGCTTCATGTGTTAACAATTATATATCGAGAAATAATTAATTAGACTTGGAAAGAAATGTTATGACCTTTTGTTTTGATATGAGTCCAAATGATCATATATAGTTGAAAACTTCAGTTGCTTCATACATGAAAAACTAATATATATATATATATATATCAGTTAACATATAGTATTATTGGCCAACATTAATTATTGTCCAATTTATCTTAATTTACAAAAGTACTATGCACATGATATATAAAGTCTTCCAATATCACACCTTTTCAAAAGTTTAATTTCCTCCGGTTTCGAATAGTTGGAATTTGTTTTACTGTTAACAAGTTAATTGTGCATGTACTAATTAAGCATTATAGTGATGCGAATAAAATTATCATGAAGCTAGGTAGATATAGATAATACCTGTTCTGTTGCCCGGCTGATGTACCTGGAGGAGTATAAGTAGACAAATTTGAATAAAGAACTAAAAGATGGGAAACTTTACGGTGCATCTCCCGTTTGTGACCCACCGATAAAGTAAGTATTTTTAATCGTTAGATTAAATTTTTAACAGTTAGATCTGTGCAAATCTGTATTTAAAATTTACAGCACGTCACATAAAACTGCTCTTGCTGTAGATCTAACCGTTGCAAAATTAATCCAACGGTAAAAACACTTGTTCCACGGGTGGATCATAATTTTGAGATGCATCGTAAAAGAAGCCCTAAAAGATGTTATATCTAAAATTAAAGTAATTTGTATGTATGTATGCATGCATGTCAAGACAAATGAAAGCAACTAGAAAGCAAAATCTGGTGGAGATATAAGAATGCTTTTAGAATTTTAACTGTTTTTACTTTCCTCTTTTAATTAGCGATATCTAAATAATGTGGAGCATAAGCATGATTTGTGAATCATTTCATGGCGCACATTAAAATTTAAGTCAAAACATGTGCTTCTGATCTTAATTAAAACATACAACTGAATTATAACTAGATCATAGGGGACTAATTGAGATACACATTAACTTAGTTTATTTTTGTAATGAAACTAATTAATAGATCTATTAAGCAACATTTGGCAAAATAGAAGGCCGTCATGTAAAATAGTTCGACAAAGTATGAACTGAAAGTTAATCAATGACTTGTTTAATTGGAGATATAAGAATTGGTCTCATAAGTAAAGGACAACTTCCTTTTATGTAGGTAGACCACGAAACCAAAAAGAAAGGGCATAAAAGAAAGTATATTATTTTTTCACAAAACGCAAAAGAGAAAAAAGCCTAGTTTTATGATTTTCATAGTACGATGAACTTTATAAGGCTTGAATAAAAAAATTAAAAAATTCGTGAGTACAGGTCTTAAAATGGAAGAGATGATCAAATAAAGTATGATGTTCTGTACCCGGAAAATAAATTTTGTCGCTTTACATTGAATATATACTCCTATATGAATAGTACTAGTCGGCAATAGCAAATGATCACAAAGAATAAGATTGAAATAATGAAATGTATCTTAGATAGTCAATATAATATATAAATAAATATTGAAGCATTGATCGCTTTATGATTTTAAAACGTTCACTTGATTAAATGTAATACTCCAATGGCCTAATCTTGGATGGAATTTCAAAATAGTCTTCAAAAACAAATTCCCATGACATAATATCTTCTCAATCATATATAGTCAAATCATTAATTCAGAATTCATATCATCCACATAAAATTAATGTCCTAATTCAATATTATCATTAAATAAAATATATAACTTGAGTCTTAATGCATAACAACCTAACCAATCAAAACAATTGCATGTATTAATTAATATTATATTTATTATCATTTCCAAAACGTTTGTCATGTCTACTAAAAAAAAAAAAACGTTTGTCGTGTATTGCTATATCTACTAACATATATAAATCTTGTAAATGCAACCGCAGCATTATTGTCCAGCAATAAAAGAAAAGAAGGTGAAAACTCTACCAAGGATATCAAAAAGACAAATATACCATAGTCATATCATACATTCACCTTTTTTTTAAAAAAAATTAATTCTTTCTCCTTCTCTATAAGGCAAACAAAAAAAGAACAATTTTAAAACATTGTTTAAAAAAAATCTACCCCATAATTAAACACTATCATCTTTAACTGAAATTAGTTTTAGGAAAGTAACAATTTTATATTTTTTGGGTAAATCACTATTTTCTATTTTTAGGCAAGGATTATTAAGAGTTTATAAATAAGTGTTTTATGTAAGACTTTATGTGTGCTCAAAGAAAAGTATATAGACAGAAGGCCTCCTTTTGAGAGAGAGAAAGAGAAAAGTGATGAGAGAGATGGCAAGTGTGTAAGGGGTTTTGGGTAGAGAGAGAAAGTAAGAAAGTTTGTTAAGTGTGTAACTTTGAAACTGTTAGTGAATTTTTCTCCCTCTTCCGTGCACGTATGAAATTTTTCCGAACCACATAAATCTTTGTCTTCTCTATTTTTTCTATTATTTTGGTTTCAGTTTATTTTTCTGTTGCGTGAGTGTAATATTGTGTTTTTCCCCAACAACTGGTATCAGAACTGATGGGTTATATGGCCTAAATGATCACACTCAGTTGCAGTTCTCACGTTGCCTCCTGTGGAGAGTTAGTGTTCCCGCAGTTGGTGTTATTGCGGGTGCGGATGGTTGAGCATTAATGGACTGGCATGGTTTCGGCTCTCTTTCCCATGCTCGAGTTGGCCCCCGTTTAGAGTGTAATGTCTGAGTGTGCCGGCTACTAAAAACTTTGGTTCGAGGAGGAGCTCAGTGAACACACACATGAGGGGGAGATTGTTGAGAAATGAGCATGTGTAGTCCCACATGAAAGTGGATAAGAATGTGAAGTGGTTTATATACACGAAAGCACACAAGACCTAATAAGTTAACCTTTTGGATTAAGTTGGGCTCCTGAACTATGTAAGGCCAGTTTCGCATGTGGTATCTCCCAACAACTGATATCAGAGCAGTGGTAAAGATTAAAAAAAAAAAGAGGTCAAGATAATGTCTGGGATAAAATTTGAGTAGATTGAGCGGTTTGATGGAAATAGTAATTTCAATATATGAAAGAGTACAGTCAAAGATGTTTTGATTCAGCAGGGATTACTAAAAGCGTTGCAAGGAAATAAGCCAAAAAATATGAAAGATGAAGATTGGGAAGAATTAGAAGTGAAAACGGTAAGCACTATTCATTTAAGTTTGCATCCTGAACTGAAATATAGTATTATGAATTAGGCATCTCCTTCTGAGTTGTGAAAAAAATTAAAAAAAGTTTATATGTCAAAATCCCTAACAAATAGATTATATTTGAAGAAGCAATTGTAAGAGTTAAAGATAGATGAGGAAAGTGATGTTAGGGATCATATAAATAATTTTAATAAGTGTATGACTTAATTGTTAAGTGTAGAGGTCAAAATTGATGAGAAAGATAAAGCGGAAATTTTGTCAGCCTCCCTACCCAAATCATATGAGACTTTAGTGACTACACTTTTAGTTGGAAAGACAACATTGACTATGGATAAGATGTCGACTGCTCTGTTAGAGACTGCAAATATGAAAAAACCTAGTAGTACTGTAATACCCGAGATTTAATTAAGCCTTAAGCCAATAATAAATAAATTTAATAAATTAAAATCATGCATCACATTTGTCATTTACCTTAAAGTTATTTGTTGGCATTATATGTTATTATGATAGCTATCATATGATTTTATTAAACTTATAGCTTCACTAATCGAGTTTTCAGTTTTAATGTGCAGTACAACTAACTCGATGTAGGAACTCAATGTGCTAAACTTATGAAGAAAAGGAATTATATTTATTATGATTATTTGCTATGATATTTTACCTCTATTATGATTGCTTTAATGATGAATTATTATTTTATATTTTATTATATGGTTTTATGTAAATGTGTTGAGGACTTAGTTGCTATTTTGAGTTTTGTGAGAGAATGCTATTTTAGCAAATTGAGTGAACTTTAGGCACCTAAATGAAGAAGAAAAATAAAGACTTTAGAGTTAATTTTATGAGGTTAGGACAAATGTTAGAGACTTAAAAAAACCTAGACACTTGTCCTACTATAAGGTCACTCTACTTTTGTTTAGTTTCTAACATGTTTAGACTTCATTTTGGGTCTATTTCAGCAAAAAAAACCTAGAACTCCGACCATAACCTTTTCTTCTCTCCTCTCACTCCTTTTCTCACCCAAAACTCAAAATCAAACCTAGGTTTTTAAGAGAGAATGAGCTAAAAACTCAACCAGCCCATTTCAACTCGTTTTCAACCTAGAGCCAAAAATAACCACCAAGATTTGGAGCTTCTATTCACTTGGGAACACATTTTTCTTTGAGGTAACTTCTTTCTTATGTTAGAAACTAAGATTTCAGAGATTAAGATATTGAAATCTTATTTGAGATTCGGATTTTTGAAGGGGCTTATTATGCATGTTGGTTGTAGACTCTTAAAAATGAGTTTCTTGAGGTTTTGGTTCAAATATTGGTTTCTGGGTGAAATTGATGATTTTAGCTTGATATTATTAATGATTATTTGAAGATAAACTCTTATTAAGATGATGATTCATGTATTTGAGAGTGGTCTTTGAAGATTAGGATATGCATGCTAGGTATTTGATGAAATGTTCAAATATAAGTCCTCTGTACAGCCTATGTAGATTCTATTTTCGAGACATATATACTTATGATTTTGACTGATCTTATATTTTTCTATTAAAGTATACATCTCAAGCTTTACGTGAGTTTTTGAATCACTCCAAACGGATTTTTCTACATTTAGTTATGAATTTTATAAGTTCAGTTAAAAAGCTTTTATTTTCCTAACGAGATTATACTTCAATCTGGATTTCGGGCTGTTTTTGGTTAGTTTGAAAAATCCGAAACCCATCATGTAGTAGCTCTAAAAAGAGGGTTTTGAGCCTACTTTTATTTGCCACTGGTCTCATAATATTTTGAGTTTTGATGAATTCGTTATGAATATTTTCGTAATATTGCGCAGTTATGTGTTTGTTAAATGATGATATGAATGTGATTTTTGAAAGCTATGGTTTTTAAAGGTTAATTAGCACATTGAAGGCTCCCCCACAACCAGCTAATTTGTGCTTGCAAAGTGGTGATCAAAATTCAGGTAAGTAGAGTTAAAAGCATTTCAAAACTGCATCACAAGACCCTATATGATTATGTTCAAAGAGTATTCATGATTAATTATTTTGAAAGAGATTATGATTTATGCTTATTATGTTTTTATGTTTTAAGAGATTTTATGGTATGGTATATAGATGAGAGGTTGGGTAAGCAGGGGTGCGAGGGACCGGTACCCCAAATTAGAGAAACTGTCTTTTTGAGACAACTAGAGAAAAATGCTAGTGGGAAGTTTCTTGTCGATCACAAGAGAAAGAGATTCTAAAAACCCCGCTTAGTGTTTAAGAGAAGAGAATTGGCCAAAACTAGAGAAGGTCCTGTATAGAGAGACTTACTTGGAACCGAAGTTCTGTATCATAACTAAACTAAGAATAAATATGAAAGTTTATGAACAATGTTTAACAAAGAGATTTTAGCCACAGAGATTTTAAATATTTACGTTATTTAAAATCTACTTACTGAGTTTTTGCTCATTAGATTTACCTTGTGATGTAAATGATGTTGTTGTTACCGAAGAGTAAAAAGAAATATGATTTCTAAGGTTGGCTGAGTACTCCAAGTCTTACATCTAGCATCTTGCTTATATGTACTTCCAAACAATAGATGGGCTCAAAATATTTTTGTTTTGTTACTATGTCACTTTTGAATAACTATTTAATGTTTAAGATTTGTGGTTGCACACTTACTCATTTTGTTCAAAAAACTTTTAAGAAAATTTTATGATGAAATCAACCACAAGTTTCCGTATCTTAAAAATGACATTGTTTTAAGTATAGAAAATATGTTTTAAGTAGCATCACCTCATTAAATTCGGCCTTGGACCGGTTTAGCGTATGGGGGCGTTACAAGTACGTCTCATAATGAACAAATTTTAGTGGCGAAGTCAGATTCAGATAGGGGTAGGAGCAAGTCGCGAGGGAGATATTATGATAAGAGAGATGATCGTTCTCAATCCCGATCAAGGAAAGATATTGAGTGCTATTATTGTCATAAGAATGGACATATTAAAAGAAATTGTGAAGAACTAATGATCATCTAGAAGAAAGAAGAAAACAAGAAACCCAAGAAACTTCAGATTCTACAAATGTTGTTGGCGACATGTATGACAATGAAGATGATGTTTATTCTGTTATTACTGATGAAAATATTTCTGACTCTTAGATTTTAGATTTTGGATTCTAGATGTTCGTTTCATATGTGTCCACATAATGAGTGGTTTGATTCCTACAAGCCCTGTGATGTCGATACTTTGTTGATAGCTAGTGATTTTAGCGATAAAGCTGGTGGAATAGGTACTGCGAAGGTGAAGATATTTGAAGGAGTTGTGAGAATATTGATAAATGTTAGGCATGATCCTCAACTAAGGAGAAGTTTAATTTCTTTAGGGGCTTTAGACACTTTGGGTTGCGAGTACTATGCGAATGGTGGTTTTATGCAAGTCAAGAGAAGTGATTTTGAAGAAGAAAAAGACAGTTTCTCATATCAAGTTTGATGAGAGTTTGAACTTGATACATGTTTATTCTCGTTGAAGTTTGCATCGTCAGTTCAATTACAGTTGTCGAGATTAGATATCCAAATGTATGAGTTGAGAGAATTTTAGTCAAGGTAGAGATTGTTAAGTAAGTTACTTAAATAAGTTTTGGGATAGTAATAATTTTGTATTTTTTAGGTAAGTTATTGTATCCTGTTTTTGGGCAAGGGTTATTAGGAGTAGTGCTGGAACTTCGGGTCGGCGGGCCGCCCGAAGCCCGAATTTTTGAATTTTGCCCGAATTTTTCCCGCCTGCCCGAATTGCCCGAATACCCGAAAACGGCTAGTTTTTTGAATTTTTCCGACGAAGCCCGAACTGCCCGAATACCCGAAAACGGCTAGTTTTTTGAATTTTTCCGACGAAGCCCGAACTGCCCGAATACCCGAAAACGGCTAGTTTTTTGAATTTTTCCGACGAAGCCCGAACTGCCCGAATACCCGAAAACGGCTAGTTTTTTGAATTTTTCCGACGAAGCCCGAACTGCCCGAATACCCGAAAACGGCTAGTTTTTTGAATTTTTCCGACGAAGCCCGAACTGCCCGAATACCCGAAAACGGCTAGTTTTTTGAATTTTGCCCGAATTCTGCCCGAAAACCCGAGTTGCCCGAATTGCCCGAAAACCCAAAAATGGCTATTTTTTTGAATTTTTACCCGAATTCTGTCCGAAAACCCGAGTTCGTGTGTTCATTTCAAATTGTAATATATATATAAATAACTTAATATTAAAAAAAAATTTTAAAAAATTCGGGCAATTCGGGCGGGTTCGGGCCGCCCGGCCGGGCTCGGGCCGCCGAATACAAGCCCGCGGCCCGTTCAAGGTGAAATTCGGGCTCGGGCGGGCGGCCCGAAAATCTCGGGCGGGTCGGGTTCGGGCTCGGGCAAATCCTCGGGCTTTTCGGGCGGTCGCGGGCGGCCCGTCCAAAGTTCCAGCACTAATTAAGAGTATATAAACAGTGTTTTGTGTAAGGCTTTATGTGTACTTAGAGAAAAGTATAGAGGCGGAGTGCTTCCTTTTGAGAGAGAGAAAAGTGAGGAGAGAGATAAGCAATGGTGCAAAAGGTTTTTGGTAGAGAGAGAAAGTGAGAAACTTTGTTGAGTGTTTAACTCTGAAAGTATTAGTGAATTTTTTCCCTTTTTCGTGGACGTAGAAAATTTTTCAAACCACCTAAATCCTTGTCTTTTCTAGTTTTTGTTATTTTTATTTCAGTTTATTTTTTTACTGTGTAAGTATAGTGGTGTGTTTTTTCCCAATAAATTTGTATATATCTAGTATTTCTAAAATCAACAATATGCTAATATGCTATTATTTCTATTAAAAAAAACAAGAATAGTACTACTACTTCACACACACACACACACACATTCCTCAGAGCATTGCACGTAACTTAAAAGAAAATGAAAACCAAGGAACAACAAGAAATATACCATTGAAGAAAATGTACAAACAAGGAATAGCATATATACAATCCTAAAGAGGCAGGAAATTAAAGAACAATATATATATATATATATATATGTATATGTGTATTATTATATAATGATGAATCACCTGATGATCTTTTCCAGGTAGTCTGAAAAAATGTTCTTCCAATACGGCCCTGTAGCAGCTGTCCCGTCCACAACGAAGATTAGGAACTTTACTGTCTTATTTATGATGTTTTCTTCCTCAAACACTTCCATTTCCATTCTCTGTAAAAAAATAAAAAAAATAATAATAATAATGTGACAGTCTGGGATTTTGGTTGGTTATTTTCTTCTGCTCAATTCATTTCATCTCATCAATTTGAGTTTTACTATACTAAAAAATTCTCAAAAACAGTTATATTTAATTTTTTTGTTACAGTAAAAAATTCTCACATAAAATCACATTTCAACTCGAATCAACAAACTAAACAGAACTTATCTATAAGATTTATAGAAACAGTTTGGGATTTTGGTTGGTTATTTTCTTCTGCTCACTCTTGCTGCTCACTCTTGTCGTTGTTATTTAGAACAGAACAGTGCTTGAGGTCGGTTTGAATGCAAGGTACTTGGACGAAAGTGCCCCTGATGTCTTTTTTTTTTTTTTTAAATTATTCTTTCCTTTCCTTTTTCTTTCTTTGTGTGTACATATAGAGTGAAATACAAGAAAATTCTGGGACTGGTCTTAAAACAGTTTTTTAGTTGAACTTTTTGCTAGAAAGTTTTTTAATTGAACTTTACTTTCAACAAATTATTTCCAACAACATTCTATGTGGCAAAAAGAGAATAAAACACCAAAAAAAAAATTAATAATTTATATATAAGACACGAGTG
This sequence comes from Morus notabilis, assembly GCF_000414095.1. Classification (NCBI taxonomy): domain Eukaryota; kingdom Viridiplantae; phylum Streptophyta; class Magnoliopsida; order Rosales; family Moraceae; genus Morus; species Morus notabilis. The sequence continues at coordinate 175,349 of NW_010357095.1, read as the reverse complement.
CGTTACTAGGATTCACCATGATACTTTTCATATCATCTTGATAAGAACGCAACAATTACATTTGGAAAGTAGTAACATATACGGTAAATGTTGAACATATATGGAAGGCGGCCAAAATATAATACGTTACGAGAAGGACTACCGTACTATATACTATGATAAAAATAAATAGAGCCTTTATGGTGAGACATTTTAAAAAAAGTCATAGGTAGAATACTTTATCTTGATTGTTGATTAAGTTTTCAACGGTTAAATTTATGGGTGTTCGTATTAAAAATTTACAGCGCCGTATATAAAACTGTTCCTTCTACAAATTTAACCGTTGAAAAAATAATTCAACAGTAAAATTATATTGCTTACCATGCTTGTTCCAAAAACTCTTTTTTTTTTTTTTTTATACTCATATTCCCTTACAAAAATCCAAAAAAAAAACTTAAAAGTTAGAGGATTAAAGAAAACGGATCATAAAATTGAATTGTGATAAATTATGAACATAAAAAGAAGCAAGAAAACAGACTAATTACCTGATGTTGTAGGGCGCAACTTCTCAAGGAACGAGTACTTGGACTTGTAATGTTTTCTCTAGCTCTGAAGAACTCTGAGTATGAAAAATAATGTTCTCGACCTTAACATTTAAAGCATTCCGGAGAAGAAAAGATTAAAGATACATTTAAGTTTTTGAGATTTGTCTATTAGTTCTTGAAGAGAAATAAATTAAATTGGGAAATCTAAATAGATTTGACTGACTAAATTCATTTCTGTTGGAATGAGGAGATTAGGGAAAGTATCCCTTATTAATTATAACAAAGCGCCGTTAAAGTAAAGTATTTTTATTAAAAAGATAAAAAAAAAAATTAGCACGGATAATTTTACATACATATATGGGCCACGACACTTATACGCAGGTTAAATTTGTGGAATAGAAAATAATTAACCCAAATTAAAAGTAACAAAAAAAAAACATTTAATTCCCAATGTTGGTTGCACTGGAACAAGATGATGATTTTCGTAAAGAGATCAATTAGTTTTTGACTTAGATTTAATAAAAACAAAATATTTTACCTACACCTCGAGCTTAAGGATGAGGATTTATAACTAACTTAACAAGTTTAAATTCAGGCTATTATTTGTGATTTTAAGAACTTGTTTACCTATGAAATTATTTCCGACGTCATAATATGTGTTAGCCCCAAGGTTGAATTAAAGATAATTATGATATTGACAAAACAATTGATTGTAAGATCACTAATTAATACTCTTGAGTTTTGTTTAAAAAATCGTATAGTTAAACTCAAGATTGGAAATGGATCAACCTCTCAGAGTCGAAATAATTTGAAGATGGAATACAACTTGAAGATAAGAGGACTTAACAAGAAAAATCTCACAGGTTTACATTTTATCGTTGGTCTTGTACTGGTTGTGTCATTACTCTTGTAACACTTATGTCAATGGTTATATCTCAATCCACATACTTTTAGAGAATATGAAGAAATAAAGGATGAAAAATATACATAAAATAATCAAATAAAATCAGAAAATTAAAATGGGTTTGAGGCGTATAAGAATACTTTCCTTTAAGGTTTTATTTTTCCTCACTTCTCAAAGTTTGCTAATGAATTTTTATGACAAATTACCCTCAAGATACAACAAACTCATGAACACAATATCTAGCAATAATATTGTGCTTCTGAACAAGCATAAAGTATGTAAATTTTCTGGAGATTATAAAATGATAGGGGTACTATTTTATGAAAGAACACGACCATTTTATCATCACAACCATTCACATAAAGATACATCTTCAATGTAAAGATATCTTTTCATGTAATAATACATCAATTACAACAAATATTTTTGTTGCTAAAGGGTGTTTAGGTATGCGTGAAAACATATCACAAATAGATGTAATGGTTGGTAACATTTCAAATCATAAAATTATACATAAACAGTGTTTTCTAGCGGAACAAGCGCTGTAGCAGATTTGACAAAACGTTCCGGACCCGAGCCACTGCACGACAAGCGCTGCATAGCGCCTACTGCTCACTGCATCGCGCTCACTGGACTGCATAGGTGCTGCAACGCCATTTTCATGCACTGCATCGCCATTTTCATGAGCTGCAGCGCCATTTTCATGCACTGCATCGCCATTTTCATGAGCTGCAGCGCCATTTTCATGCACTGCATCGCCATTTTCATGAGCTGCAGCGCCATTTTCATGCACTGCATCGCCATTTTCATGAGCTGCAGCGCCATTTTCATGCGCTGCAGCGCCATTTTAATGCGTTGCAGCGCATTTGGCAGCAACAGACTGCGCTAGGAGGCACAATCTTGGCTGCAGTGGATGTGCTGCACAGACAGCACCAAACTAGTGCAGTCTAGTTCGCTGCAACGCTTTTTTAATCCACTACAGCAGTGTTGTTGTCCAAATTGCAGCCAAAATCAGTCCAAAAAATGTGTAATCTCAAATGAGAGATATATTACAATCTCTCTAACAATCTCTCACTAAATTGTAATTTTTTCCAGAATCAACAATGATATAAATACATACATACAAGAAGGTATCTTTAAATTTTAACCTCCAATTAATGAATATACTTCAAAGTATCCACAAGACAATAGTGTTCTTTGTATTAAACTTTATCTCTTAAACAAATACCATAAATATATCACATATGTGTTATCCCAGACTTTAAAATCTGTTCCAATCATTTAGCACTAATCCTGCCTTGTGCTCTATCTTGGATTCCTGAACATTTACAAGATCAAACAACGATCCTGATAGGAACGACACTATTCCTTATGCTCACATAGGTGAACTTTTGAATCATGTCTCTAGCTACTACGAGAGTCGAACTTCATTAAGAGCATAAACTCAACCTCAACTACGTAGCTATTTTACACCGACATCCTGGAAGGAACAAATAAATTTCGGTGCTAACCCGGCCACATAATAATGACTTGTTTTTACCCATTTAACTATGGAATCGTAGTATAACTATTACATAGTTAGGTTGCCGTCAATGGTGACTCTTTCAAAGAAATGTTACAGTCTCATTTCACTAGATGTTTCCTCAACTAAGTCTCTCGAAAGACCTTTCGTCGAGGGATCCGTTAGGTTCTTATTACTTCTAACATAAACAATATTGATAACTCCATCAGTTATCAATTGTTTCACATATTCATGTCTTAAGCTAATGTGTCTAGACTTTCCATTATAAACCTTACAATAAGCTCTAGACAAAGTAGCTTCATTATCTCAATACAAAAAAATAGATGGCATTGGTATCGGTTATGGCCATAACTCTTTATCAAACAATAAATTTCTCAGCCATTCTCTTTTTCTGTACCCGCAATGGCAAGTGCTATAAACTCAATCTCCATTGTTGAGTAAGTTATGCACGTTTATTTCTTTGAAGCCCACAACACGGCTTCTCTTGCAATTATGAAAATCCAACCGGTGGCAGATTTATTATCACTAGCACTTGTTATCCAACTTGCACCCGAGTACCCTTCTAGTACCCCGGATAATCGTTATAAGACAAACACAAATTAATGGTTCTTTAAGATAACCAAGTACTCTACCAATTGCATTCCAATGTTCAACACCTGGATTACTCGTGAACCTAGACATTTTACATACCGTAAATGCTATGTCAAGTCTTGTACAATGCATGGCATATATCAAGCTACCAATTGTACTAACATATTCAAGCTGTGCTACTGCTCGGCTTGCATTCTCTGGTAAATTAATACTAGAATTATATGGGGTATTTACTTCTTTAAACTTCAAATGATTGAATTTAAGAAGCACCTTCTCAATATAATGAGATTGACACAACGACTAAGCCCCACTATGCTTCCTCACTTTCACACCTAAGATAGTATCTTCCTCACCAAGATCTTTCATTTTAAATTGTGAAGTTAGATACTTCTTTGTGTCATTTGCCCCGTGCATGTTTGTTCCAAAGATAGGCAAGTCATCAACATACAAACATATAATCACACTAAAATTATTTATAAATTTAGAATATATGCATTTATCTACATTATTATGCTTAAAATCTGGAGATAAAATGACATTATCAAATTTCTCATACCATTGTTTTGGTGCTTGCTTTTTCCAGGCAATACACACCCTTCAGGTTGTTCCATATAGATTTTCTCATCAAGGCCACCATTTAGAAAAGTTGTTTTAACATCCATTTGATCACATGCAAATTGTATATTGATGCAATTGCAAATAGCATTTTTATGGATGTCAATCTAACTACCGGAGCATATGTGCCAAAATAGTCTATACCACGCTTTTGTTTAAAGCCCTTGGCTACCAATCTAGCCTTGAATGTTTGGATAGACCCATTGGTGTTGTACTTTCTTCCAAACACTCATTTTTTGCTTATCGATTTTTATCCCAGCGGGAGATCAACAAAGATCCATGTTTGATTCGACATAATCAAATATATTTCATCATTCATGGCCTCTCTACAAAGGAGGTATCCTTTGAAGACATAGCTTCTCTAAACGTTTTTGAATCTTCTTCTACATTAAGCAACAATGATATTTTATTAAGTACACCAATTATATCTCCTTCAACTATAAAAGTTAAAGCTTGAGATGAAATAACATCCAGTGCTAAGTTCTTTTCTTTCACATTGACTTCTTTTCGGTTTGAAAGATGTCATAGACTTTTTTCTTTTGTTCTTAGTAGAGGTACCGGGAGTATCGTACATGGTTGATCAACATTAGATCAAAGTTTAATGGAATAATCAAGACTAATTTGTTTTAAATGAAATCAACATCTCTTTATTACATTAGAATCTAGATTCAATAATCTATATGCCTTGAAATTTTTTCAGCATACTCTACAAAAACACTTTTAATCTTTCTAGCACCTTCTTTGATGATTTAGGGTCAATCACTCTATAGAAGGCTAAACAGCCCCACACCCTTAAATACATCGAATTTGGTTTTCTTCCTTTACACTTCATATGGTGAATCATGTGTTTTTATGGATGTATTCTATTATGAACATGACATGCAGTAAATAATACTTCCCCTATAAGTTATTAAGCAATTTAGTATTAAGAAGCATAGAGTTTATCATGACGGTAAAAATTCTATTCTTTCTTTCAGCCAATCCAATTTGTTGATGAGTGAAAGAGGCTGACCATTGGTGAATAATGCCATGCTCTTCACAAAAGGCATCAAAATTATTAGAGAAGTATTCACCACCTCTATCACTTCGAACCATTTTGATCTCCTCATCTTTTGGTTCGCAACTTCAGCTTTATAAAATTAAATCTATCAAAGGCTTCATCTTTTGTTCTAAGCAAGTACACATAAGTGTATCTAGAACAATCATCAAATAATGTGATAAAGTCTTTCTCCTCCTCTTGTCAGAACACAATTATACTCACAAATATCGGTATTAATCAAATCCAATATTTGAGTATTTCGTTCGGCTCTCGGAAAGGGTTTCTTTCTTAGTCATCTTTTCTTGTATACAAATTTCACACTTATCATTTTTGAACCTCTTTGTAATTAATCAAACTAAGTTTAGACATATATTTTAAAGATGTAAAATTGAATTGTGCTAAATAAGCATGATAAAATCATAAGAATCAACAATACAATTAAATATAGAATTCGTGTCTTTCTCATTATCAATGCTAAGTTTGAACATGCCATCACAAGAAATAACCATTTCCTACAAAAACTCCATTCTTTAATACAATACAATTTCAGTCACTTGGTGATGGTCTTTCTTTACACAAAGAAAACAATTTCCTAAGAACTTTTCTGACCATTACCGGACTTCTTAAACTTCTTGTCGTTATTGACTTTGAAGTTCTTTGAAAAACTTACTTGCTTCGGCAACATTAACTTTAGAGTAATCATTCTTGCCTTTGGGATCACGACACTTAATCTGCTCTTCTATCCTCAAGTATTTTTTACAATTCCTGTAGAGTTATAACATCTCTCTTATGAAGGAGTTTCTTTTTATAACCATTATAACTTTGAGGCAATTTAGCAATAATAGCCCCCTACTTAGAATGATTCAGAAATTGTCACTTTCAATTCATGAAACTTAATAATAATAACTTACAATTCATATATTTTGATTAAGAACGAACTTAGTATCAACCATAACAAAATCTAGATATTTCAAAATAAGAAATTTGTCCGTATCGTACAAACAAAGGGAATATAACAAGCATAAAGATAAGAACCACCGGTAAGGATAAGAACAAATGTGAATTAGTGTGTTGTCATCACAACTTGTGTGTTGTCATCAAACGGTGAGTGTTGGAATTAAAGAAACGACACTGCTTTTATTAATTTTTTATTGTTTAACAAATTAATAATTACACATCCTTATATATTTTGTTTGGAGAACTGTTGTTGTTCTTTATCCATTGTAATTGGAACAATATTGTTATTTAAATCCTGGCTTTGCAAAGAATTTTTTTTTCTTCTTATTTTGCCTATTTAAGAGGTTTTTGAGGTCTAAAAGTGCTAAGAAACTATTGTAAATGCTCTCAACATGTCTCAAATATTCTCTTACTCTCTCAAAACTAAAATGTCCTTTATTGGTTAGAAAGAGTATTGATTACAAACACACTCTTGAGATAACATTTTAATGACATTTATTGACTGTTCATATCTCCCAGCTTCCAAGTTGCATCTAGCCTTTAATAAGACAGATTCTTGAGTTTATCAATCTTTCAAAAACTACAATCAAATTTAGATAATTAGTTGTGGAGTGGATAACCAACATCCTAATTTAAAATTGGTGGTTGTACGTAGAAGATGTTGAGCCTCATGTAAAGAAGTCACCAACTTGTATAGGAGATATTGTACTAAAAAGGTGACCGCAATAGTGGAAAGATTAGAACATGGTTTCTTTGATAAGAACACAAATTTATTTTATCGATTTAAGTTTTCAATTATAGGTTTCTACAGTTAAAAACTCTTACAAAAAATCACATCTATTTTTTTTTTTTGCTACAGTGAAAAGCTTTTAAAAAATGTCACTTTTTTTTTGCTATAGTGAAAAGTTCTCAAAAAAATGTCACTTTTTTTTTGCTACAGTGTTCTGTTGTAAAAACATAGATGAATGAATAATACCTATGACATTATAGCATCCTGCAAGCGATGTTTGGGGGAACAAAATAGTTGTGCAAGACATTATGACATTAAAGATATTATAAATAGCCACATAATTTAGGTCGAATCTTCTATTAGGGACACATATTTAGCAACATGACCCTACTCAATGTAATTGAAATCCACGATGCTACTCTCAACCATGGAATCAAGTTGATATGCTACTATCCCTTTTATTTTTCACATTTAGAAGTAACTTCTATGTAATGTTTACACTATAAAGATGAAGTTGTCTTTTACTACACTTCCAAAATAAACTGCAAGCCTATAAGAATCTTCAGAAGACTCAAAAGTATGGAGAGACAAATGTTATTTACTTCAATTCCACTAAGAACAAATCCAAGATGAAGAAGCAAGCTACAATACCTAATAAGAAAAAGAAAGAGAAAAAAATAATACGGCCAACTTTGTTACAAAAGAAAAGTATTTGCACTACAAGTCTACGACAAAGAAGGTCACTGTAAAAGGAATTATACAAACTACCTCGCCAAGTGAAGCATAAAGAAGTAATATGTACTATTTCTAAGAGCTTGTTTAGAGAATGATCTGCAAGTTTATGGATTGTAATCCAAATTTATTTATATATATTCTGTCTAAGGATTGATAGTATGATGTCATGTACCTTCATAAACAGGAATTTGATTCATGTTACTTATTTAATTAAACAATCATACGCTGTTTCTTTTTCAGAAAAAAGCTTTGATTATATGAAATTATGTTTTGCTTTGTCTTGTTGTTAATAGAAATATTTTTTATGTTGTGTAACCTAACTTCTATTCACTAAACTTAACTTAAAACATAAAGATGAAGCATGAAATACTAAGAGATAAAAACTTGACACATCTTACTAGATATGCGTGGCACCTGAGATTAGATTGTATCAACGTAAATAACATTTAAATGTTAGATTTTAAAGGAGTTAAAGTCAAACTTAGACCAACTTACGAATCTTATCTGGAAGGTAAAGATTGTTCTTTGTGAAAAATTATAGAACCACTGAATTTTTTTAGCAGACACATTCAAATATTTGTGGTTTATTATATGTCCAAGCATGAGAAAGTTATAAGCACCCTTTCATTTTTTTGTTTTTGATAATTACTCGAGATATACATATGTATTAAGATTGGTGCTTATAAAACATGTTTTTTGTTTTTTTGTTTATAACATTATAAGAAATAAAGTATATATGGAAAAGAACAACAATGTAACTAAAAAGAAGAGTGACGGTAGCACTAAGCTGTTGAGGCACTATTCATAGTCTTGTAAAGCCATAATTTTGAGTCATAAATTTATTAATTTTTTTTATGTAAAGAAGAGCGCTCATCCACGCACAACTCCCCCCTCTATGACAACTCCCCCCCTCCACGACAACTGTGATGAGAAGAGTGAGATCTTAAAACTATAGATACGTTGAAAATCTGACATGCACCACATGCTCGACCAAAATACCGGCACCTCCTATCCCTCCCTTTCGTTCCCGTCTCTAAGTCTGGCGGGTATGACAACCAGCCAAGAGATGATGTCGGACTCCGGCCTTAAAAGAGAAAAGCGAACAGCACGCAAAAAGAAGAAAGAAACTTTGGAGATAAAAAGGGGGAGAGAGAGAAAAGGAGATGAGAGACCTAACCAATTGATTTTTGCATACTTCGAAATTAGTGATCCAAACGAAGTAGGTGTGTGTAAATTGGCTGAGCAATGTGTAAATCATGTCACTTTGGTTGCGAACGGGCATGGGGATGTATTTGTTAAATTTTGGAGTAAAGAATATGCAAATATAAGTCTAACATGACCAAATAACTTTAAATGTATAAAATAATTTTTTAAAATTAATTAATTAATATAAGGATTTGGATGGGATCATAAAGATGATATTGACTCAGTAATTAATATAAATGCACATTAGTAAGGAGAAGTTTATTATACAAAGTTAATACAGATAAACTAATCTAGACGTAGTTCATTTCACCCATTTGAATTTTATTACAGTAAAAAAATTTTAAAAAATAATTATATTTAATTTTTTTAATACAGTAAAAATTTTTTATATAAAATTACATTTTAACTCAATTAAAAATTCAAATCAGAGAACTAAACGGGTCATAAATATTTTTATTAGGAGTATCACGTAAATATAATGACGTGTAGACCAGTACACTGAATAATTCCTCCAACTTTCACCGCAAAACTAATGAGTTTACTTAAAACCAGAGCATTTACCCAAATTTCTCGACTTCCCACCCTCATTAGTAACTCTGCTGATTCCACTCGGCGCCACCCTCGCGCAACCCCCCAGACAGTCACCACACCAGCCAGCCCACGCGGCTCAGAGTTCCTCCATCGTGGACATCCGCTGTTTGGCAATGGCCGTTCTTAGGTCTCAGAAATGGGGCTATGTCCGAATCATCGTCGGAACCATTCTCGGCGGCATTCTCGGCTTCTACGTCATGGACCGCGTCGACAAAAGCTACAAGGTCAGTTAGTATTTCCCCACTTTCTATTCAAATCCTCTGTTTGGTTGCTCAGAAACTGTGTTTAGAAGAAAATGAATATTCTTAGGTTCCTTGACTTAATTGATCCAGTAGATTTCTTTTAAGCTGATTCTGAATTAGGTTTCAATTGGATGTTTAAAGTGCGAACTTTTGTGTTTTGGATCCAGGAGAAAATGAATGAGGAATTGAAAAGGTACGAGGCCGAATTGAAGAAGAGGGAGAAGAAGAACCAGCTCGAAGAATCCCTATAGCTCTGCATTTTCCTTTTACAGTTTGTTCTTTGTTCTTTTTTTGTTCCCTGTTTGGTTGGCGAGAAAATCTGTGAAAAATAAAGAAGTAAATTATCAATTTCACTTCTTTTATATGACGAGATTCCGAATTAGCCTTGTAAGCTATCAAGTTTTGATCTTACATTTTCTTACAAAAAATAAAGCGCTCATTAATCTTCTTGTATTGCTAGATTACCAAAGAAAACTTTGACTCCAATTTATTGATCCAGATTATATTTTTTCACTTTTTCCCGTTTCAAATTTTGAAATAAATTAGGAAGAAAAGTGCATTCATCGAGTGAATTTCCTAACCAACTTTGCTGAAGATTTGTCTCTTTTACATTGAACCGCTTCTTTGCAGAATGTATTTTTTTAAGCTGTTACATATAAGTATGTTTTGAAGTTATTCAGAGTCAGTTATATTGGAGTATTTTAAGTTTTTCCTCGTTGCTTTTGGTTTATCTAAGAGAATCTTGTGCAAAACAGACCATTCACCCATAGATTACTATGGTATTCATAGTGTTCAACTTCTTTCATATGTCCCAAGTGTTGGTAGCTATTTAAAAGTGTGTTACTTGATGAGTGTTTACTAACCCAGAAATTGAAGGTGTCTTACTTCTTGCCATAGTGGCTTTCTTGATCTAGGCGAGGCATCCCATACTATTGTTGCCGCGTTCCCGGCTTAGACCGCTCTTTGGTTTGATAAATTCGCTTATTCAGGAAAAGAAAACCAGAAACTCTCCACCTGTAAAATCCTTATTGTAGTTTCAACTAGTTGGAATCCTGTGAAATGTTCTATCTATACTAATTTATTGAGCAGAATGGAAACTTGGTCTTTAGTTTACCCGGTTGGTTTGTGATGGGAACCGGGAATTGCTGGTCTATAGGAGGAAGAAACGTTAGCGATTAGTGGTGCTGACGTGGATATGGGTGACGGGGAATCTTGTTGAGAAGGCTTTCAGCAGTCTTGTTGAGAAAGCTTCTTTAGTAATAACTGACATTAGTTTGTTTGTTAGATTTGTTAGTATGTTAGCAGGGGAACCTATAAATAAGCTGGGGCTTGAGAGTTTAGGGGCTTTTTGGTTGTATAGTCTTGAGAGGAGAGTCGGTGATATCTCGAATATCACCTGTTGTGTAACTCGTCCTTCATTAATCCAAGAGGTTTCCATCAAATTGGTATCAGAGCAGTTCCGTCTGGGAATGGGTCAGAAAAATGGACAGAAGAGTGGAAGTTGTGGAGAAGGATGTCGAAGAGCTCAAATCGGATGTCGGAGAACTCAAAGGAGTCGTCGGACAGCTTTCGGTGGACATGGTGATGCGATAGGAGGAGCACAAGGGCAAGCGGCGCAACCTTCAAGAGATCCATTGAGTCTACCAAGTGGTCCGGTGACAAGGCTTAAAGTCAAACGCTTCAAGGAAGCATTGAACGGGCTGGTTCAACAAGTTGGAGATACGGCAAACACATGGAGGCCCAACACAAGTCCAAATCCGGATGAAGAAGAACCTAGTCACCTCAAATTGGCCGAATTGGGCCTAGGGGAAAACTTTGTGGCCAAATTGGCCTTGGGTTAGAATAAATAGGGTTTTGCTGAGTTTGGGCTTTAGACTTAAATAATTAGACGTTTTTAGTTTTCTTTAGGGTTAAAATTGCATCGTATATAAATAGGGATGTTAAACACGTTTTTAGATAGATCATTGAATAAACATATTGAGGTTTTGCATATTTTGTGCTTCTTGGTTCTTGAGAAGACTTTTTGAACTTATCAAGTATTTTTCTTGTGGTGTTCAACAATCGAACCTACCATTGAGATTAACGGGTGTTTCTTAATAATCTTGGTGTGGCGTTCAACAATCGAACCTACCATTGAGATTAACGGGTGTTTCTTAATAATCTTGGTGTGGCGTTCTTCAACCTTTGTAGTTCTTGATTCGCGTCTTGATAGACAACGGGTCAAGGCTCAACAATCTTGCGTCTTGAAGGTCTTGGGGTTGTGATCCGCGTTTGGTGTAGGATAGAGTTTTCCTAAACCTAGTTGGAACTCAATTAGGTTTTCCTTCCTTGTTGCTATCTTTGGTTGAAAACTTCATAAGAGAGTCCGAGTTTCAATCAAATTCGACCTAGGTTCTTTTATTAGCCAAACTTTGCGATTAAAAAAAATCCGAGAGAAAAAAAAATCGGAGTACTGTGCCTTAGAACAGCCATAACTTTTCAAGCCCTACAATCCTCGGCAGGGCAAAGCCTGCCGACCCTATTTTACAGGCCAAAATTCACTTGTTTTCATTAGTTTCGGAGCCTTTTAATTTTACCGGTTTGTTCGGTTGCCAATAACTTGATTGTTACTTGAAAAACTTGAGTGTTTTAGAGTCCGATTAAGAACTAAAGAAGACACAACGAGTGGAAAAGAAAAAGGCAAGAGTGGTGAGAACATCGGAGGGTAAAAGCCATTGAGTGACAAACACGAGCGTAAAGAAAGAAACACATAAGGAGTGAAACACGTGATGGACTGCTTGTGAGGTTTCTAACTTTGTTTTGCAGATTTTAATTATGTCTCACAACCAAGGCGAACGTCAAACCGAAGAGGTTCAACAAGAAGCCAATCCGCCTCTACAACATCCGAATCTACAAATGCAGGCATTGGTAGGGGAGATGAGGCGAATGATGAGGGTGGAATTAGAACAACTTCATGAGAGGATGGATAAGCTAGAAGAAAGGGTGCAACAAAATAATCCCATTAGGCAGCCACCTAGGCGTATGCCAACCGAGGATCGATGGGGTGAGTTTGAGGATGAAGAGGAGTTAGAGGAGCTTGAGGATCCACCAATGAACCGGGATAGGTTTGGGAGAGGGAATAGAGAAGCTAGGATGGGTAGACCTAGGCGAGATGATGATTTGGGGAGCATTAAGGTGAAGATTCCATCCTTCCAAGGGAAGAGTGATCCCGAGGTGTATCTTGAGTGGGAGAAACGTATGGAGATGGTCTTTGATTGTCATAACTACTCGGAGCTCAAAAAGGTAAAACTCGCTGCAATTGAATTCACCGATTAATGTTATCGTTTGGTGGGACCAATTGTTGCAGGATAAGAGAAGAAACCAAGAATGATCCGTCGAGACATGGGACGAGATGAAGACCATCATGAGGCGGCGTTTTGTGCCAAGCTACTACCACCGAGAGTTATTTAACAAGTTGCAACGCCTAACTCAAGGTTCCAAGAGCGTAGATGATTACTACAAAGAGATGGAAATTGAAATGATCCGCGCGAATGTGGAGGAGGACCGTGAAGCAACCATGGCGAGATTCTTGCATGGTCTAAATCGTGAGATAGGGGATGTAGTAGAGGTGCAACATTATGTGGAGCTAACGGATATGGTGCACCAAGCCATCAAAGTGGAGCAACAGTTGAAAAGAAAGAACATGGCTAGGAGGGGAATGAATGTGGTTGCCACAAACTCATGGGAACCAGCCCCTAAACAGGATGAGTTTCCTATGCCAAGACTTAAGATTGAACCCTCTAAGGATCCCAAGCAAGCTGAGACATCAAAACAAGGTAGCCCCGAATCCTCTACAAATAGAAACCACGACATTAAATGTTTTAAATGTCAAGGCAGGGGGCACATAGCTAGCCAATGTCCGAATAGAAGGGTGGTGGTGATTAATGCCCAAGGAGAGATTGAGTCGGACGAAGAGGAAGAAGAGGTAGATGACATGCCACCTCTTGAAGATGCCTATGAAGGACAACGTGCGGTGGAGGGAGAAGCATTAGTGGCAAGGCGAGCCCTTAGTGTGCAGGTTAAGGAAGAAGAAAACAACCAATGGGAGAACTTGTTTCATACGCGGTGCTTTGTAAATAACAAAGTTTGCAGCCTTATCATTAATGGTGGGAGTTGCACAAATGTGGCCAGCACCGAAGTAGTGGAGAAGTTGGCATTACCTACCTTGAAACATCCACGGCCATACCGGCTTCAATGGCTCAATAATTGCGGAGAAATCAAGGTAACAAAATAGGTGATGGTGACGTTTTCCATTGGGAAATATGAGGATGAGGTGCTTTGTGATGTGGTACCTATGCACGCATGTCACATCCTATTAGGAAGACCATGGCAGTACAGTCGGCAAGTCACACATGATGGTTTCACTAATAGGTACTCTTTTACCATTAAAAGGCAACCCATATCCCTTGTCCCATTGACACCCAAACAGGTTCTTGAAGACCAACTAAAGATGCAAAAAGTAAAGAAAAAGATAGGGAAAAGAGAGAGAGGCCGAAAAAGAGAGAAAAGAAAAGGAGATTAAGAGAGCCGTACTTTCACAACAGCCCCTTATAGTACTCAAGTACAAGGAGGCCTTTTTGAATACTAACGATCCTGTCGGTTCTTTGCCGAGCAATGTTGTTTTTTCTTGCAGGAGTTTGAGGATGTAATCCCAGAAGAGATGCCTCCTGACGTGCCTCTAATTCGGGAACTTAAACATCAAAGTGACTTAATACCCGGTGCATCAATTCCAAGGGGTGACGATTTGAGGACAAATCCTTTTCAAGAGGGAAAAAATGATGCGATAGGAGGAGCACAAGGGCAAGCGGCGCAACCTTCAAGAGATCCATCGAGTCTACCAAGTAGTCCGGTGACAAGGCTTAAAGTCAAACGCTTCAAGGAAGTATTGAACGGGCTGGTTCAATAAGTTGGAGATACGACAAACACATGGAGGCCCAACACAAGTCCAAATCCGGATGAAGAAGAACCTAGTCACCTCAAATTGGCCGAATTGGGCCTAGGGGAAAAGCTTTGTGGCTGAATTGGCCTTGGGTTAGAATAAATAGGTTTTGCCGAGTTTGGGCTTTAGACTTAGATAATTAGACGTTTTTAGTTTTCTTTAGGGTTAAAATCGCATCCTATATAAATAGAGATGTTAAACACGTTTTTAGATAGATCATTGAATACACATATTGAGGTTTTGCATATTTTGTGCTTCTTGGTTCTTGAGAAGACTTTTTGAACTTATCAAGTATTTTTCTTGTGGCGTTCAACAATCGAACTTACCATTGAGATTAACGGGTGTTTCTTGATAATCTTGGTGTGGCGTTCTTCAACCTTCGTAGTTCTTGATTCGCGTCTTGATAGACAACGGGTTAAAGCTCAACAATCTTGCGTCTTGAAGATCTTAGGGTTGTGATCCGCGTTTGGTGTTGGGTCTCGTCACGTCGTTGGCAAGGTTCATATCACATGGGAGCTGTGAGGGAATACATGAAGGAGCTTACCGATTGGATGAGGTTAAGAGGCAGCGCGAATCCACCGGCAGAGCAGGCTAGGGCTTTTGTTTCGAACGACGTTGAAGGCGGTGGCGCGACGGCTGCAGTGTTTCACACCGGTTATGGTTTAGCACCGAGTGGCGGAGAATCAAGATTTCGCCGAATGGAGATCCCTCTTTTCAACGGCAATGATCCGCTCGGCTGGTTTTGGCTTGAGCGATATTTCTAGGTCCAAGGTGTCGATGAGGCGGAACGAGTGGCGGCGGCTGTTATCGGTCTCGAAGGGAAGGCATTGAATTGGTTCCAGTGGTTGGAATCTAGATCTGGTCACATTTCATGGCTGAGATTCAAGGAGTCCGTGATACAACGGTTCCGATCTTCAGAAACTGGCAACCATTACGAAGCTTTGATTGCTTTGCGACAAGACTCATCGGTGGCTGAATTTCGTGAGAAATTCGAACTGCTCTCGTCCCCTTTGAGAGAAGCCGACGTGGAGTTTCTAATTGGAGCCTTCTCGAATGGTCTGGCTGAGGAAATCAAGGCAGAAGTCCGTATGGTGAAGCCTGCCTCTCTTGTCCAACTGATGGACTTGGCCCAAAAAGTTGAGGAAAAGAATTGGACCCTTGAACGGGCTCACATGAATGGGGCTTTAAGACCCAACTCGAGTAGGGAGGGAGCTGGTTTTTTAAGAGATTATAGTGGCCCAAGGGGGTCTGTGACGGGAGGAGGGTCTCTTGTAAGTGGTTCCAGTTGGATACCACCAAAACTGACTGAAGGAAGTAAAGCAACAACGGTGATGACACGCAGCAGCTCTCTTCAATCCAACGTGTCTGTCAACAAGGAACCCATTAATGTTCCATCTTAGCTTGCTAGAAGGAATGAGAATTTCAAGAAGAGGATTTTTGATGCCGAAATGCAACGAAGGCGGGAGCGAGGCTTATGCTTCCGATGTGAAGAAAAGTGGCGAGTCGGTCATGTTTGTCAAAATCCCCAGCTCCATGAATTCAATTATCGGGATTCCATCCATTAATACCATGAAGGTGAAAGGTACGATTTTGAATAGAGAAGTGGTGATTTTAATTGATTCAGGGGCTTCTCATAATTTCATTTCTTGGGGAATGGTTGAGGAATTAAAACTGACAATAGATGGTACACCCAGTTTTGGTATTATGGTTGGGAATGGATACAAATTGGCTGGCCAGGGGGTGTGCCGGTAGGTTGAGGTGAATTTACAAGGGTTGCAGATAATACAAGATTTCTTTCCTATCGAGCTTGGTAGTGCCGATGTTATTTTAGGAATTACGTGGCTGGGCATGTTAGGAGAAGTGCCAATTGGAAGAAATTAACTATGCAGTTCGATTGGCACGGCGAACGAGTCTTACTTCAAGGCGATCCTTCCTTGTCCAAAACTTTAGTGTCTCTCAAAGCAATGCTTAAAGCAATTCAAGAAGAGGGACAGGGGTTTTTGGTTGAATTTGGGCAAGTGTCAATGTTGGACCAATCGGATGGGACTATAGAGGATGCTGCTTTGGAGGAGTTGCTCGCGGAATTTCACTCGGTTTTTAAGCCTCCAGCAAGCCTTCCTCCTTCACGATTTCATGATCATGCGATTCCACTTAAGGAGGGGGCGGATCCTCCCAATTTGCGGCCATATCGGTTTCCCCATTCACAAAAGAATGAGATTGAACGAATTGTGAAAGAAATGATGGCAGCAAGGATCATTAAGCATAGTAACAGTCCGTTTTCGAGTTCGGTATTATTGGTCAAGAAGAAATCCAGAGAGTGGCGTTTTTACGTAGACTATCGCGCACTAAACAAAATTACAGTTCCTGATCGGTTTCCGATTGCCGCTATAGATGAATTGTTGGATGAGCTTGGGGGTGCGGTTTTTTTTTCCAAGTTGGACTTGAAGTCCGGCTACCATCAAATCAGAGTGCGTGAGGAGGATACTCCGAAAACAGCTTTTCGTACTCACGCAGGTCATTACGAGTTCTTGGTTATGCCTTTCGGCTTAACAAATGCTCTAGCAACCTTTCAAATCCTTAATGAACGAGGTTTTCCGATCACACTTACGGCAGTTTGTCTTGGTTTTCTTCGATGATATCCTTGTCTGTAGTAAGGATTGGATTTCCCATATGCAGCACCTGAGATGTGGTTTTGCCTTGCTACAGCAACACCAGTTGGTGGCCAACAAGAAAAAGTGTGTTTTTGGGCAGCGTCGGGTGGAATATTTAGGCCATATCATCACTGACACTAGTGTTCAAGCTGATCTAGAAAAAATTGCCGCCATGGTTGATTGGCCCGTGCCCAAGACCGTTCGGGATCTACAGGGGTTTTTAGGCCTCACCGGCTATTACAGGCGTTTTGTGAAGGATTATGGGAAGGTGGCTGAGCCTTTAACACGCCTCCTTAAAAAAGATGCTCTTTTGTGGACTTTTGAAGCGCAGGGCGCTTTCAAGGAGTTAAAACATCGGATGGTCACTATTCGGTGCTCGCCTTACCGGACTTCACCAAAACTTTTATCATCCAGACTGATGCTTCAGGACGCGGGTTGGGGGCCATTTTGATGCATGACAATAGGCCAATTGCATTTATCAGCCAATCACTTTTTGATCGCGGTTGTTCCAAATCTGTGTATGAACATGAGCTAATGGCGGTTGTTTTGGCCACGAAAAAATGGCATCATTATCTTTTGGGAAGACACTTTATTGTGCGAACGGATCAACGCAGCTTGCAGTTTCTTCTTGAACAGCAAGTCATGAATGAGGCTCAATAACGGTGGATTTGTAAACTCATTGGCTTGGACTTTGAAATTCAGTATAAACCGGGACAGGATAACTGAGTAGCAGATGCCCTATCCAGAAAACACGAGGAACCCCATCTGCAAGTGTTTTCAGTTGTGCACACACGGGAGTTGGAAGCTATTGAGGAGGCAGTGCATAAAGATGATAAGTTGTGGCTGATTGTTCAAGGGCTCTTGTTAGACTCTCAATTCAAAGCCGGCTATTAGCTCAAAGAGGGCTGCCTCTATTACAAAGATAGGTTGGTGTTACCATAGCATTCTCCCCTAATTCCAAAATTTTTTCGAGAATTTCATTCCTCAGCTATGGGAGGACATTCTGGCTTCTTTCGCACTTATAAGCGTTTGGCGGCCTTCCTATTATGGGAGGGAATGAAGCGTGATATTCAGCGCTTGGTCGCGGAATGCGACATTTGCCCACGGGTGAAGTATGATGCCCCTAAGCTGGCCGGCTTGTTACAGCCCTTGCCAATTCCGGAGCAAGTTTGGGATGATGTATCTTTAGACTTTATTGGGGGCTTGCCTAAGGCCTTGGGGCGTGATACGATCATGGTGGTGGTGGATCGCCTCACCAAATATGTGCATTTTTTCGTGTTGTCCCATCCTTTTACAGCTCGGGAAGTCGTGGCCGTTTTTGTGCAGGAAGTGGTCCGATTGCATGGTTTTTCGCGCTCCATCGTTTCAGACAGGGATCGAGTGTTCATCAGTCATTTTTGGAAGGAATTGTGTCGGTTGGCCGGTACCGAGCTCCGTATGAGCTCCGCTTACCATCCGCAAACAGATGGTCAGACGGAGGTGGTTAACCGAAGTTTGGAGGATTATTTGCAGTGCTTTTGTTGTAACAAACCACATCAGTGGCCTAGTTGGTTGGGATGGGCCGAGTTTTGGTTCAACACTACCTTCCATAGTTCGGCCGGCATGATGCCCTTTCGCGCTTTGTATGGTCGTGAGGCCCCTATTCTGTTCTGTTGGGAGGACGGTAGCTCGGTGGTGGAAGTTGTTAATCATCAGTTGTGTGATTGAAATGACATTCATCGGGAGTTGAAGGAGCGATTGACCACTGCCCAGTAGTGGATGAAGTTGTATGCCGACAAGAAGCGCCGGGATGTCCAATTTGGGGTAGGCGATTGGGTTTTCCTGAAGCTCCAGCCCTATCGTCTGCGGTCGCTGGCCCGTCAGCGTAATGAAAAATTGAGTCCTCGTTTTTATGGGCCATTTCAGGTGGTGGAGCGGGTTGGCGAGGTGGCGTATCGTCTACAGCTTCCTTCTTGTACGCGCATTCATGATGTCTTCCATGCGTCCCAACTGCGGAAAGTGTTACAGCCATCTACTCCCGTGCGGCAGTTGCCGGCTGTTTTGACAGAGGACATGGAATTGGCAGTCGAACCCGCAGCATTGCTTCAGTCTCAGAAGCTTTTGGATGGCTCTATTTAGGTTCTAGTCCAATGGAAGGATCTTCCCGAATGTGACAGTACCTGGGAATCGTGGGTGTTGTTGTCTGCCCAGTTTCCTTACTTGAACCTTGAGGACAAGGTTCTTGCACGTCGGGGGGGGGGGGGGGGGGTGGGGGGTGTTGAAAGCTTCTTTAGTAATAACTGAAATTAGTTTGTTTGTTAGATTTGTTAGTATGTTAGCAGAGGAGCCTATAAGTAAGCTGGGGCTCGAGAGTTTAGGGGCTTTTTGGTTGTATAGAGTCTTGAGACGGGGGGGGGTTATTGCTGGTTGCTGGTCTATAGTAGGAGGAAGAAACGTTAGCGATTAGTGATGCTGACGTGGCTTTCAGCAGTCTTGCTGAGAAAGCTTCTTTAGTAATAACTGAAATTAGTTTGTTTGTTAGATTTGTTAGTATGTTAGCAGAGGAGCCTATAAGTAAGCTGGGGCTCGAGAGTTTAGGGGCTTTTTGGTTGTATAGAGTCTTGAGAGGAGAGTCAGTGATCTCTCGAATATCACCTATTGTGTAACTCGTCCTTCATTAATCCAAGAGGTTTCCATCAGTTTGCTTGCCAGAAGTTGTCCAGGAAGTTTCACTTCTATCTTTTGCCACTGAGTGAAATATTATGTAGCTTACTTGTTTTGACAATGTTGAGATTTTGGTGGTCGTGTTGAGACATTGTTCATAATGACTTAAGTAGGAAAGTAATGTTGATTGATAGTAATGTTCACAATGATTTGTCGAATATGTGAGGAGATTGTAGTGCAAATCTGTTGGATTGTGCTATAAAATTGAAAGGGGAAGCTGCTGTCGGCCTCCAAATTTCTGTAGAGCTAGGCCTTGCTAATGTTCGTTTCAGATAGTTGAGGACAACAAAGAGGTGATCAAGTCTTTCTCTTTGGGTCTTATGCGTGACTGGAAGATTGACAATGCGTACATTGAATTGCCGGAAATGGTCCTAGATTTTAGGCCTGCTTGTTTATTTGGACTAGCAGGACAGAATATAGTTGTCCATAATTTGGCTTGTTGGGCTCTTTCTTCTGTGTTTTAGCTTAGGTGAGGACGGGATTGAAGTCCCGCATGACTATGTCCAGATCCTTGCTTAATTTGTTTTTGCTTTCTTTTTGGAGGCTTTGTCCTCGTCGGGCTTGTTTGTCCTGCTTTGTCTCTGCAGCTTCTCTTCTCTGATGTTCTTTCTTGTTCCTGTTTCCTCACGTCTTAATGAACATCCTTTCCACCAAAAGAACAAAGATGCAAAGTAATTTTGGGCACTAACTAGAGATTTTGCCGACTGCAAAGGAGTTTCTGCCAAAAAGTTGAAAATTGGAAGACTTTTTTTTATTACAATGAAAATATGTGAGGTATATGAACATAAAGAACCCCTTTGTGAACTAAGATCTCGTTCATTCTACCAATTCGAGTTTTCAATTTCAGTTTTGCTGCAGTTAAAAGATCTCACATTAAGTTATATCTCATCTCATTGAAAGAGGCCTAGTAGTGTCAATTGAACCCGGATCCTCTGTTCCACTTATTTAAAACACTGAGATGAGATGAAACCCTCCCTCGTTAGTATTAAGTGTAGTATCTCTCTCTTTTCCTCTCTGGCATCTTTTCTCTCCTCCATCTCCTTCTCCGTCATTTTTCCCTTATCAAGAAAAATAAAAACAACCCCTCTTCCCTGATAAGCAAAAAAACTCTCATTCAAAAAAAAGTTATCACATTCTCTCTATTCTCACCCATGTTCTATTTCTCTCTTTCTCAGTTGCTCCTCTGATTTTTTCATCAGGGACTCACGATTGCTTCTTTGACACAGGAGAAGGTCTCAATTGCTTCAATGCTCAACTGCTCCTCTATCAATTAGTTTCCATCGAACAAAGTCATATTGAAATTGAATAATGATATAAAAAAACCAGATGAGAGTCTATCTTGATGCCCTCAATTTCTTGAGCCAATTTATATATATATGTATATATATATATATATTTTGTGCATTTTGTTTCTGCTATTTTCTCTCCTTACTATCTGATTTCACTCGCCTCTAATGTAAATGGTTGACCTAGTTATTTTTTTTTTTTTACAAAAAAAGAAAGACTTCGATAATTGATTTTTCTTTATCAAGAAATAAAACCAATCCTCTATCTTTAATCAACTCTCTTTCTTTCATTCACCAAAAAAAATAAAATAAAATAAAATAAAAACTCCCTTGCTCGCTCTAGCTCATATTTCTATTTCTCTCTTTCTAGTATTTTCTTTTCCTTCCTCTATGCGATTTCACTCTCTCCTTTGTAAATCTAAATAGTTGACTAGTTGACTTTTTGTTTTGAAAAGACTGATACTTAGTGCATGTTTAGTTGGGGGATTGAGAGATTCAAATCATGTGATTAAGGTTGAATATGTGTTTGGAAGTCCAAAATGGGTTAGAATCAGAATGGGTGATTGAGATCATTTGGGCTCCTGATTGAGATCATTTTGGAATCAGGCCCCCCTTGATTTTACCGTTTGAAACCCAAGTGTACAGTAAAAACACTGTGCGGAGTAATGCACCCCACCCACCTTTTTGAAATCACATTTCTTCTCGTGCCTTGGCAGAGAATTTGCAGGCCTTTCCTCTCGCGTGCTCAGCCTTTTTTTGGGGAACTCTCTTCCTCTTCTCCCACTCTACTCTTCTCGTCGTCTGCTCTTCTTTACAAGTGCCAAATTAGTCGGCGTTGATGAGAAGTGGCCGTAGTAAAGGGGTTTTTGTCAAGAATAAAAGAAAACTCCACATTCGGTACCAATTTCATCGATTCTACGGAAGTCAGTTCATTTCTCGTCTTCACCGGAGAGAGGACAAGAGGTCTTTGCGGAGTCGGAAAAAATCATCCTCTGCGCTTGGAGTGCTGCCTGTGTTGTCCTTCATCTCGTCGTCGGACTCGAACTCTGTAACGGTATGCTTTCCTGACTTCTACAATTTTTCGTTTTACCGTTCGGAGACAACCCTAGTGTTTATTTGGTTGTGACTTTGATTTGTGGAGACGGGATAGTGTTTGGTTTGATTGTGACTTTGGTTTCTAGAGATAGTGTTAGACTTTGGTTGTGATTTTCGCATCAATTTTTTGGTAAAGTTTGTTCTTCAATTTGACCTAATTTTTTTGTACTTGAGTATGTGAAATTTGATAATTTCTGCTTGACTATGTTGGCGGCAAACTGGAATGCTTGAAATGCTTGGTTTCTACTTGGAATGCTTGAGTATGTGAAATGGGTGTGATAATTTCTGGTTGGTTTCTGGAGATAGTGTTAGACTTGGCATATAATATCTTGTGATTGGAATGCTTAAAATGCATTGGAATTGTTTGTTTTATTTTTGCGAATGTGTGTTTTTTCCTCACTGCCTATACTTGCACACTCTGAAGCTTCTAGGGTGCAGGTGAGGCAAAAAAAATCCATTTGGATCTCCTCATGGTCAGGGTTTGTTCTTCTAAAATCTAATTCACACGATTAAGTGACAAGTTATATATTGCATTATTTTAATGTATCCTCAAATTGTCAGTTTATGCTCAATGTGTACAATCCAAAGACAAAATGAATCATTTGCTTGAAATGAGTGGTTGTTGGACAGCATTCTCACGTAGATAAACCACTACATTATCAGTGAAATTTTCTTGAAACCATAACATAATATTCAATTTCCAGCAAAAGGTAAAGTACAATACATATTTCAAACAGGAGCTACTATTACGTAATTGATTATTTTGTACTCTGCATTGATTCGTAGTCATTTTTGTCATTGTGGGTTGAATGCGTTTTTGCATGTGTTGTCATGCTCTTGGTCATGATATGGGAAATTTGTCATTGTGGGAAATTTGTGGGTTGAATCCGGATTTTCCTACTTTGTTTTCAAACGTTTAGGAGGATACTTTCCTTTTCCTTATTTTTAGGGATTTCATACATTCTTTACTTACGTAAATTGTGTATATAAGTGTGTATTGGTTGCCGCCTAATTATAATGAGAAAAAGAAGTGGATTCTTCCTCAAAATCTTAAGCGTGTGTAGATGCCAAGGAAAACTAGAGATGAGAGGCCACTTTTTTAGAGCCCTACTGCAGAGGCTTTTCTGCTAGAGAGACTGTACAAACACCACGACAATAACCACGATCGCCAACCAGAATCTCGTCACTATAACCATTGGGCCTCAGAAATGGCCACCTTTTATGGCTATGTTCCCGAAGGTGAGCATCTTCGGGAGAAACGCCGCCGACTGGGTAAGCTATACGCCGCGTACAAAATGTTACAAAATCATACAAGAGTAGGTTGGGATCCTATCACTACAACTTTTACCTGCTCGGAGGAGCTGCAAAAAGATCTTTCTAAGGTAACATATGGGATTCATTATACTCACAAAAACCATCCTCATATTTGAACAACCACAAATTTACCCATCTACTAAGAGGTTACTAACCAGTTCTCTAATTTCTTTATAAAGAAACCGCGATGCGAAAACATTGTTTACTAGTGGTTGGAAGTTGAACGAGGTGTACTTGGCTGCCATTTTCTAAGTAGAGTTGGAGCTTCTGGTTTAGGTGCATATCACCCAAATGCAGCAGACGAGGCAGCGGATGATGCACCCGTTGAAGATCTTACTGCTGCTGATGAACAACAACAAGCTAACCAAGATGCTCCATACCAGAATATCGATGATGAAGATGTTCGTAATGATCTTACCGAATGAGTCGATCGTTATGGACATCGAAATGTCACAAATATCGCCTCATCGTCACGTGTGATTCGGAAAAAACGGTCCACAGCAAGGAAATCTAATGATTCTTCGCGAGACATGCTACTCTCTCTAGTAAAGGAATTGAAAGATGATTTGAAGGAAGAGTTTCGTACAAGCAAAGAAAGCCAGCCAAGTTACAACACCGTAAATGGCCCTAGTGAAGCTGACATCATCTTAAATTCGCTTGGGGAAATGGGAATTAATAAGCGTACGCAAACTCATACTTTTGACAAAATCATGGCTTCCCCCACTTGGCGGCCAGTCTGGGGGTAGACTTGATGAAGACATCAGGCGGACCTTTATTAGCGACTTTGTTGAAGTCCCACAAACTCCACTTGTGCATCATACTCAGGATCCTTATGGCCAGCCATCTCGCAACTTCTCTCAAGTCCCAAATCCTTACAACCAGCCACCTAACCCATACAATCACCCACCTAACCCCTATAACCAGCCCCCTAATCCATATAATCAGCCTCCACATCCCTATAACCAGCCCCCAAACCCCTACAACCACCCACCTACGCCTTAGATGGCCAAGTGTAGTTTTACATGGTCCCATTTTCTCCCATGGTGGACCACGGATTAGTGTCTAGTAATAGCATTCGAGTGTTGTCTACTTAGACTGCTTTATTTGAGTAACTTGTTCTCCACTGTAACGTTTAAGTTGATTATGAGTTGTATTATTTATTTCTGAGTAATGTGCTTGGACCATTGTTCTGGATTGTTGTGATGTAATTGATTTACAAACATTTGAGTTGTTGGACCATTTGAGTAATTGTTTTAAATACACTTGAGTTATAACCAATTCCTATTTTAGTATGGAAATTGTGCTACACGAAGTGGATAAGTACAATTGAGATCGTACTTGTAATAACTTGTTTGGTAATGTGTCGTTACAGGTTAATGTGTAAAGCAACATAATGAAGCTAGAAGGATCAACGAACAAACGTCATGAAGTGGATTCAGGAAGAGCTTCCCGCCGAAGAAGGGTCTACCTTGTAGCAATAGCAGCCGCTACAGCCGCAGCTGCCTTTATTTTTGATGACCAAGTACCAAGGCTGATGCATAACTCATCTTTAAGGGGTATAGACAAAGTGAATGAGTTATTAGCAAACAATAATGAGGCTGTAATTTTTAACAAGGTGCATATGAGACCACGTGCATTTATGATTCTTTGTGAAGTACTAATTGAGAGACGTTTGTTACAACGCACAAACAACATGAACGTCCCAGAATAAGTATTTGTCTTTTTAACTATCATTGCACAAAGTCAAACTAATCGTGAGGCACAAGATGTATGGCAACATTCTGGGGAGACCATTTCACGGAGATTCAGTGATGTCCTACACGCCATTTGTGCACTGCATAGATATGGGACATGGTTTGACGTAAGTTGTGCTTCTCAATTTTATCAATTTCAGTAACCTTTTTTAACTTGTGTTTCTTATTAATATGTTACAACTGTGGTTTAGAAAGATACTCACCTCTTTCATTCTGGAACTAATGTTCAGGACTGTGTAGGCGCAATTGACGGGATGCATATACCTTGCACAACGATTGGTGTTCAAAATCTAACGGCATAAGGCAATAGGAAGGGCGTCAACTCTCAGAATATAATGGCAACATGTTCCTTCGACATGAAGTTCACGTACATGTTAACTGGTTGGGAAGGTTCAGCACATGATGCACGAGTGCTTGCGAATGCGGTCGGCACGCAGAGGTTTAACTTCCCACATCCACCGCCTGGTAAGACTTCAAACCAGCCATATGATTCTCAGTTTATTACCTGTTACAACCTCCAAATTCCAACAAAATTCGTTTAAGTTGCACAGGAAAATATTATCTTGCTGACGCAGCATATGCGAACAATGATTGTTTTCTTGCTCCATATAGAGGTGGGACATACCATTTGCCTGACTACCAAAGGAGAAGTGGTGGATTTAAGGAACCTAAAGATATTTATAACTACAAACACTCTTCCTTGCGAAATTGTATAGAGCGAACATTTGGTGTTTGGAAGGTTAGGTTCCCTATCCTAAGGCGGCCCAATAATACTTATTCAATGAACAAACAAGTGAAGATTCCAGTGGCATGTGTAATCTTACATAATTTTATTCACATGGTAAGAGAGGGGGACCCGCTTCTAAATCAATACTACCGTGATGGAGTACCGGTTAGTGAGATAGATCCAACCAATATTGATGAATTTGATGACGATGACAATGACGACAATGTCCCCGAGGGCCAACAGTAACAGGAGCTATTGTTAGCCGAACAGAAATGGGTCGTTTTAGGGATCGCCTAGCAAATAAAATGTGGGCGGAATACCAGAGAAGCCGTGGGAGACAAGTTTGAAAGTGCAAATTGGTTATGGGATTCTGCAATATTACTTCATATTCATGTATCAATTATATTTGCAACATGAATGACTATTAGTTGCCTACTTTCTGCTAGACCTTTCACATGAAGTATTAGTCAAGTTTAATTTCCTTAGTGGATTCGTTGCAATTTTGGGATTTTGAGATTAGATTTGGAGTGTTTACCCCAGTATAGGTTGGAATAGATATAGATATATATATATATATATATATATATATATATATGTTCTCTCTTTCCGATTTAAGGATCCTAAGCTACGAGTGTAGTTGCTTGAATCTCTGTTTTTACATAATACAAGTTGCATGAAAATCAAACTAATAAGCAGCTAGGCCTTGCATAGCTGCCACAGAGACTGAGGATGAGGACGCTGGTGAGACAAGCAACTATAGTGTGGGACAGGAATGCTTGGATCAGCTTTCTTGAAGTATAGCGTTTGTTACAGGTAAGAAAGGTTCTTTATTTTCTTGTATGGTATTTCATAATATGTTCCTGGTACTTCTAGGTGATGTTAAAGAGTTTGGACCATGTGGTGGCAATGGTCTTGAACTCATTTTGTGATCCCCATGGTTTGGCCTCTCTTATGCGGAACTTGTCTTGGTATTTTAACATTGATTGCTCCTTGTCTAATCGAATTTTATTTTGTCTATTGTTCTGAATTCTTGTCCAGACTTTGGAGAGCGAATACCTATTTATGACTATGACAATTGCAATAATGGAAGAGCAAATCTACAAGGTCAAATCTGGTAGGGCAAACTGTTTTGAACTGGAATTGAACATATATGGTTCTCCTTTTTTATAGGCAAATACACTGAAGCGAGCATGCTTTTTTTTTTTCCTTTGTTTTTTTTTTTTGGGTTTTTCCCCTTTTTGTTCATGAGTTCCGACAACCTAAACTTTATTTATATTTTTATTACAGATGTGAGTGAGATGGGTGGTATACACTTTGTGAAGTACCATTCCAAAATAGGCAAACGGAGACATGGACAATTGTTTTGTTTGCTGTTACATTGAGTTCGTCAACCAACTGTTTTATGTATATGTTGCAATTTTCTTCAAATGGAGAAGATCGAGTGGTAGTTGGGACCCTTGATGTTAACCAATGCATAAGGCTTCTAGATGAGATAGTTGGAAAGAAACCACAGGTATTTGATCAAATGTTAATTCATAAATCTGTGTACACACGGATCAGAACTTGCATTATTATGACTATGATTCTTATTGGCAGGAATTGGAGAGACTATTAGCTGTGAAGGAAGGTACTTTGCCTCAGCAACCAGCCTCAGATGATGATATTTCTATAACACTTTTGGTGCGAATGCTAGATGGTAAGTATTGGAATTGCTTCATTCTTTACATACTGAAATTCGATTGAATTGTATGTTGCTTAGGGTATTCAATAGAAATGTTTGTGCACTACTGTTATGTATGTGCTTCATGAGTTGACATATTATTCCTCCCATGTTAAGGAACTATAGTTCGTTTGGCTTTAAACAAAAAAAAAGAGTTCCAGTGGTAGAGGCTATAACCATTTTTCTCCATTACTTTCTGTTACATATGTAGCCTGTTTTTCTCCATTCACAGCTTATTTTTCTTCTTGTTACTTCTTTGTAGGAAAGGCTATAACCGGATGATTGTATCAAGGAATGAGGTTGCCATTGAAAATTTATCTAGTACCTCGAATAACGTATTTGATTTGGCGAATTTGGTCTTTGAGGATTCTGCATTCTAACGATGGTGATGTGCTGAAACGACTCTTGCCATTGATCCGGACCCTTTCTTATATTATACCACCATTACTTTTCGTTTATGGTGTGCTACTTTTCCTTTTGTATTTTACCACTGTTATTACTCATTATTAGCCAATGGCATTGTAGTTACTGTTATATTGAGTTCAGGTCAGCAGATTGCACCTAATCCTTGTGGGTTGTACCTCTAGCTACTTCTTTCCTTTTTTCTTGCCACTTTTTAATTACTTGTGTTCCGTTTAACATTTTTGTCCGAATTGATTAATAGTAGGTGCATCAAATCATTTTTTTGGCTTGTTATATAATGGGAGACAAGTTTGATATATGCTTGGCTTTTTATATAATTTTATTTACATTTTTTTCATTTATTTCTCACTTAGCTTGTTATAATTTTGAGTTATAATTATTTGCATAATTTTTTTCTAGTACTTCATTTTTTTAATTATATAACTAATTATATTTTTTTAAAATTACACGTAACGAATTATATTTATTATATACTTTTTTAAATTACATTATTTTAGTCATGATTCAAATTCAGAAAACAAGACAACTAAACACTGGTTCGAATCACATTTCATGTTAGAATCAGAATTATGCATATACACATCCAAACGAAGGTTGTAATCACTTTGAATTATGAATTATGATTCAAATTAAAAGACTTAAATCACCCTGATTTCAATCCTTATACCAAACGGACTTTTAATTGTCCCTCTACAAGCAACATGAGTATACTTTTTCATAAAAAAAGAGGTACATACTTGCATTTTTGCAACAGGGTATTGTGATTGCAAAAGGAAAAAAAAAATGAAATAAAATAAATTAAAATAGAGCATAGTGTATGTCAGTTACCATGGAAGCAAAGAGGATAATTAAAAATACAAACTACGATTAAAGTAGATTATTTCAATTGATCTTGAAATATCTTTAGAATTTGCAGCTTGACCTTTAATAGTACAGAGAGATTTTTTCTTCTTGGTGAAAGAAGTAGAGAGTTGATGAATTGGTTTTATTTCTTGACGGGGGGGACGACGGAAAAAGAGATGGAGGAGAGAGAAGATGTCAGAGAGGAAAGGAGAGAGATATTTACTCTGTGTGCTAGCGGAGGGTCCCGTTTGATCACTTTCAGTGTTTTAAATAAGTGGGATGCATTGAAAATTTGATGCATGGAGACTTAAAACCCTTATAAGATACGCTTTTCTTAAAACGTTATTTGTTCCCCCTTGATTGAGATTTGCTTTGAATTTCAACAGTTGATCGCTTCTGGAGATTTACAGTAGCAAAGAACTGAAAAGTTTTAGAAGAAAATAATAACAGAATAGAGTCTGAGAGAGCGAGTGCTATAAATATTGAATGGGATGGTTTATTTGTAGTGTTTGTTCTCCATTTATAAATTTAAAAACACCATTTCAGAGAAACTGCTTCCCTTTCTAAAAAAAAATTAAAATTTGAATTGCACGGTCACCTTTTAGAAACTCAAATTAAATTAAAATTTATTTATTTATTTTAAAATCTGAATTTTAAAATAAAATAAAAAATATTTTATTTAGACAGTATTTTTCTCTGCATGCCACGTGCAGTGTCAAGTGCGCCTAATGAGCACTATAACTTCACTGCCCATGTCAAGCGCGCGAGCGACAAAGTTGTGTCTCTTAACACTTTCATAATCCAATCAAAAGTCTTTATAACATACCTTATAAACCCACTAAGAGATGTGACCCTTTAGAAGGTACTCAAAAGTCTTATGCCTTTCCCATGTGAGACTATGAAATGTTATACTCTCTTTTTTTAAACTTGAACAACACTAACATGATGAAGTGTTAATTATTCATTTGATGGACAGAGATTCTTGACAGAGGATCCGGGTTCTTGTCTATTGTTCATATTTTGTTGGGTGTATAGCTACTATATTTAATTACATTCGACTGTTCTTATTGAGTAATGATACAAAAGCAAAGAACAGTTATTTGTAAAATCTATCTAGTTTTAGCTTGAATTAGAGACAAATGACAGCTTGCAGTACTCGCTGTTTCCTTAAGTAGACCATGGCCGCAGTGTTTGTATGGTGAAAAATTCTCTCAAATTTGGTGACACATGGGGAAAAAAGATCCACGTTTAGACAAACATTTTAGAACACAAGTTACGATCCACAAACAAACATGTTTTTCGTTTTGTTTTGTTTTTTTTTTTTTTTTGTTATTAATTATTCATATTTCCGGGGAGCAGACGTAACGATTTGGAGTTTGGAGTACACTTGGTTATAAGGGCTATGGTTGGGGAAAGTCTTCATATTCGTCCTTTTCTATACTATTGTTGTTTTATTGTCAATGCCCTTTAATGAGTTTTACATCGTTCTTGTAATTTGTCATTTCTTAGTTACTTGATTTCTCATCATTTTTCAATTTGGGTGGTGTTGTTTTGAGTTTCTGTTTTCAGTCTAGGGATAATTAAAAAATTGAAAATGCGACGTTCCACGCACATTTTTATTAAAAAAAAAAATTACAAATAACAAAAGGGTTGTTCTTTTGGAGTGTAAGTTGAGTGTAGTTTTTGAGTTAAATTTAAGTTATAACTTGAGTTGAAGTTAGAACTTGAATAAAGTTGAAACTTAAAAGAACGTGAACTTGAATAAAGTTGAAACTTGAGTTATCTTTTTTTGAGTTTTTTTGACAAAAAAACATGCCCATTGTTTCTCCACTTTAACGTGGACTCATACACTAACAGCTTTTGTTTTAAATATCCCAAGTACTCTTAGACTCCGTTCTTTTCGCTGATTCGAGTTTTACTACAGTAAAAAGCTCTCAGAAACAGTCACATCTAACTTTTTTGCTACAGTAAAAAGCTCTCACATAACATCACATCTCAACTCGAATTAAAAACTCGAATTAGCGAACCGAACAGGCCCTTAATTACTATTTAAGAACTAAAAAAATACATTCAAAAGATTAAAAAATATACACGAACAAAAATCTGAGGATTTAGGCCTGGGACCGACTACTCAAATTTTAAGGGCTGGTTTAGAAGGTGGATTCAAATCAGGCGATTTGAATCAAAATTCAAATTTTTAAAATTGTCGTGAGAAAAAATATTATAATAGAACTTTTAAAGTTTAAATTTTCTAATAAAATAAAACACTATTTGAACTCAGACCAAGGTATTTTGAGCCCATCCTCAGTGACTCACGATCGTAGTGGTAGTCACTACCCTTCCATAATCCGTCATGACCTTTTTTTTTATCATGACAAATGGTTGCAGCCCTTTTACAAATGTTGGGTTGCTACTCGACCATGGGTTGGAACCCTCGCTACCCCGCTGTCTCCATGGGTCGCAACTCGCAAGCCTCTCCTGCTTGTGGGGTAGGAGCGATGTGGCCTCTATGGTTATTATTCAAAAATTGAAAAATACAGAAAATTAGGATTTACTAGTACAATTTATTCTTTAAGAAAAGATAAAAGTATCTTTTTTGTTTTATAGAACACATAAAAACTCAGAGAGAAAAAAAATAGATCGCATGAAAAGCCTCTTGCAAATTTGGTAAATTACACTCTAAACTTTAAACTTAATAGCAATTGCTAATAACTAACAACCATTATCAAATTGATGATTTGAGACATAAAAGTTAAAGTTAGTCGTTTTTCAAACCATGTCAGTAGAAATATCGTATCCTTGGACTTCACCCCACAGGACATACAATATCGTACATACATGAACATGTAAATAATCATTATAACAGACATCAACCACATTCTAGTTAATCCGAATATTACATAAGTTTACATAATTCTCAGTTCCTTACATTTATACCCG
Source organism: Morus notabilis (assembly GCF_000414095.1). NCBI lineage: Eukaryota > Viridiplantae > Streptophyta > Magnoliopsida > Rosales > Moraceae > Morus > Morus notabilis. Next base: position 143,259 of record NW_010357095.1, on the reverse strand, counting down.
AGGATGACCACAATCCTCACTTGATTCTAACAGCAGCACAACTCAGCTGCTCCGTAGCAAATATCCAACTATTGTGCACCACTCCTAGAGTCTCCTGGGAGGGGTTTAATACATTTGAAACATAAAACGTGAGCGAAAGGCCCAGTAGGATATAATTTGAAATAAACGTTATAAATAAATGAATAATAAATGTGCGAGGGAATACGTAAATGAATAAGTAAATAAAATAAGACATTCAGTCCCGATAGAACAACCGGAACCTTACATCCTTTTTTTCAAAGGAAATATAACTGTAAATAACTGTTTTACAGGCTTCAGCAAGTAATTAGTACAAATTACTTACCTAACCAAGTGCCTCGCCTACCCGGACCGAGTTTCGGGTTCTGCCCCCGAGGATGCACTCTCCGCATCCTATCTAGGCTTACAGCAATAGACTCTATTACCAGTTCACAAGATCTCTTTGCTTAAGAAATCATTTATTAACATTTTGAAATCGTTAATACGACCCCACGAACTACTCAAGCCGTGGGCCCCATGACTGGACAAGCCATGAGGTTCCATGACTAAACAAGCTATGGATTCCATGGACAGGACAAGCCATGGATTTCTATAAACTAAACAAGCCATGGTTTTCAAAACGTTTTTCTTTCGCAAACCAATCCATTTCTTTAAAACATTTCCAAGGCCGAAATTCTTTTTGAAAACAGGCTTACAAGGAAAAGGGATAGAAATCGTACCTCGCACTATCAAACCTGAGATTAGCGTTGCCTTCTCCGGCTTTCACTTCCTTAAGCCCCTTCAATCTGAATCCTCAGCGATCACTGATGCAAGGCAACACTTTAGGATTAATTCTCATTCCTAAAGCAATCTAAATCTCAATTTTCAACCAAGATTTCTTATTAGTGTGCCCTAATCCATTTTCATGTTTCATATTATCATTCCAAGGGTTTTCAATCTCAAATCAAGGATTAACAATGATAATCCATCTATCTCAAGTCCCCAAATGAAGCTAATTTGGGTTCTCCCCGAAAACAGGGGTCAAAACAACATTTTCAGGCCAAACAGGGTCAAACCCCGTGTCAACCGGTCGACCGGTGACAGAGCAGTGCAACACTACCGGTCAACCGGCAGTGTGCACACCGGTCGACCGGTCAGTCTACAATCAGTCCCAAATCAAAATATTTCAAAGGAAAACCACTAAATCTGGGTTCTAGGTCCTAAAACAAGTCCAAAGAACCCAAGATCTCCAATTTCTACTTTAGTTTTACTCAAAACCATCAAAATCCGGTTTGAACCAAAAATAAGTTTTGAAATCCAAAAACTTGAGATTCAAGAGAGGTTCTTTCAGTAATCTTACCTTGAATCCTTCTCTTGATGTTGAAAACACTTTGAAACTCGTCTTTGGCTCAAAATCCGTTTGATTTGGGACACAAAACGGGAGTGAGAGAGAAAGAGAGTGAGCGAGAGAGTGAGAGTGAAGGAGAGAGAGAGAGTGCACGGGAAAGGAAAGAGAAAGGAAAGGAAAAAGGAAAAAGGAAAAGAAAAGAAAAGGAAAAGGAAAAGAAAATGACATGTGTACAATATTTTAAAAGAGCAGTCCAGAAATGCGTCCATACACACTTCTGGGTTAAAATAAATTACTAAAAATAATTTAAATACCTTGGAACTATTTAAACTCACACGTGTCAGAAACATTTATTAATTAAACTCAATTAATAATGCAGATTAGGCACACTAATAATCTCAATTACCTTAATTAATCTCAATTAATTTTTCAGGGTGTTACAATAATGCTTGTTAGCTATTGAACATCAATTGCTATTAATTTTAAAATTCAATGTGCAATTTATCAAATTAAAAGTTTGGGATATATTGTCAAAAAAATGAAAAAAAAAATAGGAATAAATTTGCATTATATTAAAGGATAAAATCATTTTGGTACCTATAGTATAATGAAACATCATGTATAATGTAATCATTTTGGTGCCTGATGAGAAGGTTATTTATCGACAATCAAGTATTTTTGAGTTCAAATATTTGTGTCTTCAAGTACTTTTGTCAATTTAATGTGTTTTTGGTGTTATTTTATAGGAAAAATAGTAAAATGGGACTTAGTGGCATTTTAGAGTAAAAAATTAGGGTAAAAAGCACTCAACGCCACACAAAGGCCCTCTTAGGCAGAACCACTTGCGCCGGAGCGCCCACACCACACCCTAGTGGCCACGCAACATTGAGCTCACTGGCGACCCACTAGATGCGCAGCCGCACCTCCCCGTGTGCAATGACAAATTTTGAGCCATTTTTTATCCCTTGATCAATATGGATGGCCAATTTTGGACCCTTGGATGAGTTCAACTGAGATTTTTTCCATGTTTGAGCACACTTGAGCAAAAGAAACTCTAGTTCCCAACTTGGAGAGGATGAGAGGCACAAAAATTCCTAGAGAGAGAAGCTTAGAGTTGGAGATTCTTAAAGAATGCTTGGGAGATATTCTTGAAGATTTGAAGATTTATAGCTCATCTCACAAGAGTTTTCTCTTCCTTCTCCCTTTTTAGTTTTTTAGTTTTTGTTCTTAAATTTGTGATTTTAGTTGTGGATTCCTTTATGTTGAGCTAGACTTCATATTCTAGGGCTTGATGTAGCTTTCTTTGAACCATGTTTGGTTATCTTATCAATTGTTAGTTTAAATTCCATTTTAATTTATTTATGTTTCTCTAGGCTTAATGTTTCTAATTTATGTGGCCAGTGAGTTAGATAATTTTAGATTGTGATTTTTATGCTCGAGAGAGATTGATTTAATAGTATGGAATTGGGAAACATAGTTTAAGTTGTTGTGAGTCAGGGAGGAGATCAACACTTAAATAATCTCGTTGGAAGTTTATGATATTGTGAGACCAGGAGATGATCAAGACCTTGATTATCAACTAGGATTTCGATTGTTGTGAGGCCGGGAGGCGATCGACATTTAAGTTCTAATTTAAGGGCTAAACTTAGGCCTTGTTCGTTTCGCTGATTCGAGTTTTGCTACAGTAAAAAGCTCTCACAAACAATCACATCTAACTTTTTTGCTACAGTAAAAAGCTTTCACATACAATCACATCTCAACTCGAATTCTAAACTCGAATCAGCGAAACGAACGAGGCCTTAATAGTGTATGAGTAAATGGGTTAGATAGGAATATTGATTAAGGTATTCATGCATATGACTTCTTTTGACGCTCGAGAGAGGTAACGAGGTGAGATTAGGTCCCTTGATTAATGAATTGAGTGGAATTGGCTATCATTAACTTAATAGGATGAACATAGGAATGATAAGGTGAAGTCAAGTCCTTAGTATACTTGTGCATATAAGTTTCCATATTTTATCTTATTTTTGTTTTTATATCTATTTAAGTTCTATTTTATTTCATTTAGCTCAATTGTATAGAAAAAGTTGAGTTACGATAATCGCATAACTTAGCGGCAAGTTAACACCCAATCCATGTGAAGACGATACTTACTCACTCTATACTATCAAAACTTGACACTGTACGTTTGTGGGCGAACAAGTTTTTGACACCGTTACCGGGAATTGGCGTTTTAAATTATTACTATAGTATAATGAAAAATTGTGCAGGTACTTTATTGTTTTAACAATATTAAAATAGTACTTGCAGGTTTTAAGAAACAATTTTTTGGTACCCTAAGCTCAATTTTAATACTTATAATATTAATTGTGCCATTACCACTATCTTTCATTAAATGGATAACTCCTTTTTTTTTTTGTTGTTGTAAAAAAACACCATAATGTAATTCGACCATTTATGCTAAATACTGGCAAGGGCACAATTGTTATTTCAAGTACCAAAAATTGAGTTTAGAGTATCAAAATTTTATTTTAATACTTAAAAAATACAGCTTTAATATTATTAAAAAGATTGGATACGCGTGAGATGTTTTGTTGTACTAAAATATGAATGGCAATTTTACTCATTAACCCATTTATTCGCAAGACCCGCATTAAACGGGGTGGAAAAAATCCGCTTTTAATCACGGGTCGCAGGATGAGGACGAATTTAGAAGTCCCCGACCCAATTCCTCGTTTAGCTATCCCGTTTAATTATATCCTCTTTTAAAATTAGATATATTACGTATAATGTGTTATAACACATACTTTTGAGTATAATTTATTACAAAATACATATGAAAATTTTAAATTACCTTTATTTTATTTTTGACTTGATATTTTGTATGGTTGTATTATTTATTTATTTATTTTTATTTTATAATTAAAATAACCAATCGGGTAAATGGAGCACTATGAATACCCTGAACCTGTGGCAAGAAATTCGCTCGGTAACTCGTCAATTTATGTAGGTTCATGTGGTGAGTATAGTGAATGTTTTTATTCACGGAATAGGTTGACGAGAAAATCACCCTGCTTCAAATCTACACCATTGCCATCCCTATATTAGAGGTACTAAAATGATTTTATCTCTTACATTAATACACATATTCTTTTGTATTGATGCCATCCCTCGTAGGAACGTTTAGTTCATGAATTCAGAATTATTTTCATTTTACGTGTATTTTTTGTGAGAAAAAATACTATAATAAATTACGAATTATGATTCGAATCATGGCACGAATTCTTCCCTTTTATAGAGGGTGTGATTAAAGTCTATTATATACATATATGTATTTTTTGAGGTGTGATTGTAGTCTTATTAGTGAAGCCGTTTGAGTTCTTTTTTGTCGTGTTTACAGCTCTCTCTTTTTTTTTTGAGCAAATTTTACAGCGTCTTTAGTCACGCACAAATAGATAAGGCAAATAAAGGCGGGAAATTTGAACAGACACTCAAACTTCGAACAGAGAGAGAGAGAGAGAGAGAGAGAAATGGAGGACTCGCAAGCAATTCTCTGCCACATCTCTTTGCTCAAGGACATGCTCGATCAGGTAACGTTTCGATTTTTTCCTTTCTCTCCGAAGATTTCTCGATCGTAATCGCAAAAACCAGCTAATTGAATTTCAGGTGAACGAAGAAATCGAGTCGAACATCCAGATAACGCGAGAGATCGAGTCCGAGATCGTGAAGTGCTCGGAGATCGAAAAGGCTTTGGCCGCCAGACAGTCAGACCTCACCAAGACGCTTTACTTTTCTCAGTTCGAGATCAACGGTTTGCTCGTCCTCGCTCGTATGCCTTTCCTCAACATCCCCTTTTTTTAGATTTTTCAGTATCGATTCGATTTAGAAAAATCTCAAGAGATTAAGAAGATCGAATGGAAATAGAAAAAAATATTTCTAATTTATTTATTTTTTTGTTTTAATTTCTAGAGGGTTCAAAAAACTCGGTGGAAAATTTGGACAAGCAAATCAGTAGTTTAAGGATGGAGAGGGACGAGATTCTTAAGAGAATCAATGCCAAGCAGTAAGATATAACTAAATCCTGGTTTGAAATCAATGATGATATTGTAACTCGTAATTACTGGACAAATTATAAAACTTCGCCCAACAGTTAATCACTAGTACCAACTTTGCCCTGGCTTTTGCAATGTGCAAATTACTCCCCAGGAACTTGAGAAAGGTAGAAACTTTGGTGTTCCTGTCTAGTGGACGGAAAGGGTTGTATGGTAAAAGTTTTTACTTAATCATGCAAATGATACTTTTCTCAAGTTCAAGAGGTGTAATTGGCACATTTGAAAAATCAGAGGTCATGTTGACACTAGTGAGAAGTGACAAGGGGAGATTTTGTAATTTGACCATAATTTTCTGTAAATGCCATATTTGAGGCAGTTAACGGGGTGATATTTGCATTAAATAAACGGTTGATTAGAGAACAATGTTGATTGAATTGTTTCTGTCTATAGGGAAGGGTTTATGAACCAATCCCTAGAATTCCAGAGAGATATTGACAGTACTGATGATCTAAGGACTATGCTATCAGAGAAAGTGTTTCTTGAGAATGAATATTCTCAATTGGATAAGAAGACGAACATGTTAAAGACTTCAATGCAGGCATTTGTGCAAGAAATTCTTGAAGATCTTCATAATTGCAATTCTGGTTATAGCTCCCCTTTTATCTTGAACTCAATTTTGCACGTTGTTAACATATATTGGTTTCTTTTTGAAGATTTAGGGGTGAATGATAATTTTCTCATTGATCAGAAACGTATATACAGCTTCCTTTTATACATGAAGACCACGGTTACCCTAATGCTAATTACTTCAATTATTAATTCTAACAGAATCGGGGAACAAAGGGAAAAAAGGAAACAAATCAGTAAAAACAGGAAACTAATCAAAACAGAAATGGAAACTAACTAATAGAGATATTGGAAAGTATTCCAAATCTCTTTATTCCTATTCTACTTTGTCAAATATTCTAGGATCTCTGATTCTTAGCCGAGTATTTCAACACTCCCCCTCAAGCTAGGTGTAAATGTTGTTTTAGCTGAGCTTGGAACTCAATTCTTCAAAATTCTTCCTTGGTAGAGCTTTAGTGAGGATGTCTGCTATTTGCTGATTTGTAGAGATGTATAGTAGACTTATGATCCCGCTGTCTATCTTCTCTTTAATGAAGTGTCGATCTATCTCCACATGTTTTGTTCGATCATGATGAACATGATTTTTAGCTATATTGATAGTTGATTGATTGTCACAAACACCTTCATAGGAGATGGGATACCAATCCTTAATTCATTGAGTAACCTGTCTAACCATAAACCTTCACAAATGCCAAGTGCCAGTGCTCTGAATTCTGCTTTTGCACTACTCCGTGGCACTACTGGTTGTTTCTTACTTCACCAAGTAACTAAGTTTCCCTACTTCGCCAAGTAACTAAGTTTCCCCACACATGTGTAATAACCTGAGGTAGACCTCCGATCAGTTATAGATCCAGCCCAATCAGCATCTGCAAACACTTCAATGTCTCTTCTTGTTGTTTTTCCGAAGTATAATCCCTTGCCTGGTGCCATTTTTAGATATCTCAATATTCGGTTGATAGCCTCCATGTGTTCCTCAGTAGGTTCATTCATGAATTGGCTTACCACACTAACTGCGAACCCAATGTCTGGTCTAGTGTGGGAGAGATAAATCAGCTTCCCTACAAGTCTCTGGTATCGTCCTTTTTCCATTGGAGTACTTCCTTCCTTTGCTCCAAGTTTGGTACCTGAGTCCAGAGGCGTCTTAGCTGGCTTACACCCAAGCATGCATGTCTCCCTAAGAAGATCCAACACATATTTCCGCCGTGACATTGAAATTCCATTTCTTGACCGAGCTATTTCCATTCCAAGGAAATATTTTAGGTTTCCAAGATCCTTGGTTTTGAATTCCTTGGCAAGTAGTGTCTTGAGTTTGAACAATTCATCTTCATTGTCACCCGTGAGAATGATGTCATTCACATATACAATGAGAATTGCTATCTTCCCTTCTAATGAGTGCTTAACAAAGACTGTGTGATTTGCCTGGCATTGTGAGTATCCATACTTCCTTACTGTCTTATTGAACTTGTCAAACCATGCTCTGGGAGATTTTTTTAATCCATAAAGAGACTTCTTGAGCTTGCATGCCTTATTTATAGTAGCGTGAGACTCAAAACCAGGAGGAGTATCCATGTAAACTTCTTCTATAAGGTCCCCATTAAGGCAAGCATTCTTAACCTCAAGTTGGCAGAGAGGCCAATCAAGATTTGCAGCCAAAGTAATACCCGAATAGTATTCAATTTGGCTACTGGAGCAAAGGTCTCTTGATAATCAATGCCATATGCTTGAGTGAACCCTTTAGCAACCAGCCGTGCTTTAAACCTGTCCACATTCCCATCAGCCTTGTATTTGATAGTGAATATCCACTTGCACCTCACTGTACGCTTCCCATTTGGTAGCTCCGAAATTTTCCAAGTTCCATTATTCTTTAGAGCCTTCATTTCTTCCCATACTGTTGTTTTCCATTATGGAATAGACATGGCTTCGTGGATGGAGTTAGGAACCTACACCTTGTCTAATTCTGCCACAAAAGTCTGATAGTTCGGCAACAATTTTTTATAAGATACAAAATTGTGAATTGGATGACTAGTACAAGATCGCACCCCTTTCCTTAACGCAATTGGACAATCAAGATCATCAACAATAGGCTCATCTATGTTCACAGAGCTAGTGTTACCTAGCGATAGAGTCTCAAGAACTCTTGGATCCGGTTCAGCCTCTTGATGCTGCTCAGAAGGTGCTTGTTGCTCTACATCCTCTTGGGTTTTCTTCCTCCGGGAATATACAATGAACTCACCGAGAAAAATACATTTGAGGGATTTAGGATCAAGCTTGCTTCTGTGTTGTTGATGGATGTGAACAAACGCGAGAGACCAAATACTTTGAGTGGAATGGTTGAGAGAAGTCTGGTCTTTGGGTATGAAAGGAGAGATTGACATGGGGTTTGAAAGTTTAGGACTCGTGAGGGCATTCGGTTTATGAGATAGGTTGCTGTGAGTACGGCTTCCCCGCAAAAATGTTTTGGAACATGGGTGGAGAACATAAGTGATCTAGCAACCTCTAAGATATGTCTATTTTTTCTTTCTGCCACCCCATTTTGTTGAGGGGTATCAACACAAGAACTTTGGTGTATAATACCTTGATTTGTAGGTATTCCTCTAGAAAATGTTTGAAGTATTCCCTGGCATTATCGGCGCGGAATATTTGTATTTTGGTGTGAAATTGGGTTTGAACCATGGTATTGAAATTCTTGAAGATTTGTTCAACTTCTAATTTTTCTTTCATGAGAAATACCTAAGTAATCCTAGTATGATCACCAACAAACAACACAAACCATCTTGTTCCAGTGATGTTTTTACTTTGAGATGGTCCCCATACATCGCTGTGAATCATTGAAAATGGATTGGATTTTCGGTATGGTTGAATTGAGTATGAACTACGAGTGTGTTTAGCAAATTGACAAATATCACACTGAAAATCTTTTGGACTTTTATTGATGAATAATGAAGGAACAAGTTTTTGAAGGTAAACAAAGTATGAATGGCCTAACCTATAGTGCCATAACATGATTGCACTATCATTATTAGATTGAAAACCAAAACAAGAAAATTTTGTAACTTGTTGATTTGGCATGTCCGAATCTGCCATGTGAGGTTGTTGTTCTTGTGGATGGTCATTCTTGAGGATATAGAGCCCCGAGCACATCTTAGCATTGCCAATCATCTTCTCCGAATCCAGGTCTTGAAATTCACAAGAGTTTTGAAAAAATTTAGCAACACATTTATGCTCGTGAGTGAGTTTACTAATTGATAGGAGATTGCAATCCAAATTTGGGACTAAAAATACGGAGTTTAAGGTAAGATCCTTTCATACAACTACGGATCCTTTCCCTATGACTCTTGAGCGTGATCCATCTGCAATCCTGACGGTAAAGTTCTCATGACAAGGACTATAAGTGGTGAATAGCCTTACGTCTCCAGTCATATGGTCGGAGGCTCTTGAATCCACAATCCACGGTCTGTACATCTCTCGAGTTGTATTGAGGGCATTTAGGAGATTACCTTTATGAGCCAGTGACCCGGTTCCAACTTCTGAGGTATTGGCATGATGCCGGTTGATCAGTTTCTGCAAAAACTCCATTTGCTCATTGTTGAACAGATTCTGCTCGGTTTGTGCAGGGTTTTCTTCGCTGGAGACAAGATTGATGCATCCTTCTTTGTTGTTGGCCTGACCGGTTTCCAATCTACTGGTTTTCCACTAATTTTCCAGCAGTTCTCCTTTGTGTGACCGAGTTTACGGCAATGATCACACCAAGGTTGTCCTCTCTGTGCTTTTGAATCTCCAGTTTGGTGTTGGGGCCCTTGAGCAATTAGGGCGGATGCTTCAGGGCTGTGAGCAGTGACTGTAGGTCCCATCATCACCCTCTTTCGACTCTCTTCCATGCGGACTTATGAAAAAGCTTCTTGAACACTCGGCAGTGGTTTCATCCCCATGATTCTTCCTTGAACTTCATCAAGTTCCTTGTTGAGTCCCAACAAAAACTTATAAAGTCTTTTCTTCTCAACGATCTTCTTGTATTTCATTCCATCTTCTGGGCACTTCCAATTGTGTTCTTCAAACATGTCAAACTGCTGCCAATTCGTTGTGAGGGTGTTAAAATATTGAGTCACAGAAATATCACCTTGACGCAGATCATGGAGAATGCTTTCCACGGCAAACAACTCGGATGAGTTGTCGAAATTGGAGTATGTCTCTTTTACTGCGTCCCAGATTTCTTTGGCGGTCCCATACAGTAGGAAATTCTCCCCAATCTCGTTGGTCATGGAATTGATAAGCCAAGACATGACCATGTTGTTCTCGGCCTTCCAAAGTTTATACTTCGAATCTTTTTCTTCCAGCGGTATTACTGCTCCAGAAAGATAATCTTCTTTCCCTTTTCCACAGACAAACATCATAACGGATTGTGACCAATGGAGGTAGTTTTGGCCGTTGAGTTTATGCCCTGTAATGGACTGAATAAGGCCATCGGAGACTCCATTGTTGCTGGTGGTTACAGCTTCGGAGGAAGAGGTAACTTCTGATGAAGATTGACTTTGGTGGCTCATTGTCATGCCGTACTTTGTCATCTATTTTAGGATCAAAGGAGGTGGCTCTGATACCATGAAGATTTAGGGGTGAATGATAATTTTCTCATTGATCAGAAACGTATATACAGCCCCCTTTTATACATGAAAACCCCGGTTACCCTAATGCTAATTACATCAATTATTAATTCTAACAGAATAGGGGAACAAAGGGAAACAAATCAGTAAAAATAGGAAACTGTGGGAAAAATAGGAGAAGAATTTTTCTTATTGATTCAATAAGTATTGTACAGCCGGCCCCTTAGGGTTTTATACAAAAGAATAGAATCTTCTAGGTTATCCTTTATCCCATTATTCATGGGATATCAGGAAACTACCCGATCACCCTAATCCTAGGGATACAACATTCAAACTTTCCTAATATATCCTATTTACAAAAATAATAAGATTACGTTTTCCACACTCCCCCTCAAGCTGGTGAATATGTGTTCACCATTCCCAGCTTGGACACAAGACCTTGAAACACTGAACTACTTTGTCTTTTAGTGAGTACATAAGCAAGTTGACCCTGTGTAGATACATAGGGTGTACAAATCAAACCACTATCCAGCTTCTCTTTGATAAAGTGTCTGTCGATTTTGATGTGCTTTGTTCGATCATGCTGTACTGGGTTGTGAGTTATGCTAATTGCAGATTTATTGTCACAGTAGAGTCTCATTGGGCCATCCCACTTAATCTTCAAGTCTTCTAAAATAATTTTCAACCATAGTACTTCACACACACCCTAAGCCATTGCTCGGAATTCAGCCTCTGCACTAGAACGAGCTACAACATTCTGTTTCTTGCTCCTCCACGTCACAAGGTTTCCACCAATAAAAGTGTAATAACCGGAATTTGACCGTCTGTCTACCACTGACCCAGCATAGTCTGCATCTGTATACGCTTCAAGCACTACTCCATTTCTTTTGAACAAAATGCCTCTACCTGGTGTCCCTTTGAGATAATGCAATACTCAGTATGCTGCATGTAGATGTGCTTCTTTTGGATTATGCATGAATTGACTAATTACACTTATCGCGTACGCTATATCTGGCCTAGTATGAGATAAGTAGATAAGTCTCCCTACTAAGGGTTGATACATCTCTCTATCCATTGTGACATCTTCCGCTTCTCCGAGCCTCAAATTTGAATCTATTGGAGTACTTGCTGGCTTGCATGCGGTCTTCCCAGTTTCTTTGAGAAGATCTGTAACATATTTATGTTGTGAGATGAAAATGCATTGCTTGAAATGAGCCACCTCGATTCCCAGAAAATACTTCAGCTTCCCTAGCATCTTAATCTCAAACTCCTTAGCTAAACATTGACTCAGATGCTGTCTTTACTCATCATCATCACCCGTCACTATTATGTCATCAACATATACCAAGAGGACCGTAACTCCCCCCGAGGATGAATGCTTGACAAACAACGTATGGTCTCCTTGACTTTGCCGATATCTCATAGCCGTCATTACCTTTGTAAATCTTCCAAACCATGCTCGTGGCGATTGCTTAAGCCCATACAAAGCCTTCTTTAATCTACATATTGTGTGTGCAGCTAGATTATGCCCATAACCCGGTGGGACTTCCATGTAGATTTCCTCCTCTAATTCTCCATGCAAAAACGCATTCTTGACATCAAACTACTGTAACTCCCAATTGTAGTTGGCTGCTAATGATGACAAAACTCTTATCGTGTTCATTTTAGCCACCGGAGCAAATGTCTCTTGGTAATCAATCCCATAGGTCTGAGTATAACCCTTGACAACCACCTAGCATTGTATCTTTCTATTGAACCATCTGCTCTATATTTCACTGACTACACCCATTTACATCCCACTGGCTTCTTCCCTTCAGGCAATTTCACAAGCTCCCAAGTTTGTTTTTCTCCAATGCTTTTATCTCCAAATTCATAGCCTGTCTCCATTTTTCATCAGTTATAGCCTCGGACTAGTTGGTAGGGATGGCAATAGTATTAAGGTTGACAAGAAAGGCTTTATGGGACGGTGAGAATTTTTCAAAGGAAAGAAATTGTGCAAGTGGGTATAAAGGTTGATTCACACATTCTCTGACCCCTTTCCTAATGGCAATGGGAAGATCCTGGTCATCATTATTCATATAGGTTTCAGGTTGAGATAAAGGATTAGAAATTGTTACCTCATTTCCGGAACTCGGGTTGGAGTCTTGAACTTGCATAGATTGGGATATCCTTCTTCCTTCTTGAAAACACCTTGCCTTTGCCAAATCTTACATTCTCAAAGACAAAATTCGGGTTGTTTAGATTTGCAGACTCAGACTCAGTGGAATGAGACTCGGGAGGCTCGGTTTCAGTGGACTGGGGCTCGGGTTGTTCAGTGGAATGAGGCTCGGGTTTTGATGGATGAAGATCAAGAGATAGAAAGTCCTCCATGTCCTTATCTTACATTACTGAATTCTCCCCCTGAAGATAAGGAACATTGAAATATGATTTTTCTTCATGGAAAGTAACATCAATCGAGACATAGAACCTTTTTGAGGGGGGATAATAACACTTATATCCTTTCTGAGTGGAAGAATATATCTTGGGAACAAGGTGTTAAGGCCCCAATTAGGTTCACTTATGCCAGGAGACCAAAGGCCCAGACGAAAGCCCAAGGACAGGAAGGGGATTGTGTGCAGGGTGCTGAAGGAGGTCTCGAGGAGGAAGTTGGTTAGAAAGGGTGCCTCGGGATTGCGTTAGAATTAGTTAGGGAATTCTGTGAGTCTTATTGGGAGCAGGGAATAAAAGGAGGAGGGAATTGAGGGAGGGGAGGCAATTGTTTAGTGAGAAGAGATTTGTTTAGGAGGAGAGCTAGCAGACCTCTCCAATAGTCTCCGAATTTATCTTTACTTGTACGAGAGCCTTTTATTTGAAGTGAACATAAAATAGAGCATTTCTTGCCCAGAATTCTTTCCATTACTCGTTTCAATTCTTCTAGATTGCATCAATTTGGTATCAGAGCTCACGATTCGGGAAGAATGGCTGCCAAGAAAGTGGAGGAATGGCGGGGCATCATGGAGGAGCAGATCTGGTGGATTGTGGTGCTACACAATTTTATCTCCTCAGTTCTAGTACAGAAGTTAGGAATTCTTGTGGTGGGAACAGAGGGCTATGGGGTGGTAATGGGCACATGTATTTCAATACAAGGAAAAGGGGTATGCAAAGGAGTGGGGCTTTCCCTGGCTGGGCTGGAAATCGTGGAGGATTTCTTGCCCTTGGAATTGGGGAGCTCAGATGTCATCCTAGGGATGCAGTGGCTGGGCACGCTTGGGGGAATGCATGTCAATTGGCAGACACTTACCATGAAGTTCCGGGTGGGAGAGATTCAAGCAACTCTGCAAGGAGAACCAGGTTTGAGTAAGTCCTTCGTGTCCTTGAAGTCGATGATGAAGGTTCTGCGGAAGGAGAAGATAGGGATATTATTGGAGTTTGGACAGGGGACAGTCGGATTGGAGGAGTGTCGTTAGGACGAGCAAGTGCCTGGCCCAATACAAGCGTTGTTGCAACAGTACCCCACAGTTTTTGAGATGCCCGATGGGCTGCCTCCCCGGCGGCGTCGTGATCATGCAATTACCCTCCGGGAAGGGACATCCCCCATCAGCGTGAGGCCGTATAGATACCCTCAAGCCTAGAAGGATGAAATTGAACGCCTGGTTAGGGAGATGCTGCAATCCAGAATCATACAAGATAGCATCAGTCCATTCTCTAGCCCGGTACTGCTCGTTAAAAAAAGACGGTAGCTGGAGGTTTTGCGTGGATTACTGCGCTCTTAATCAAGCAACGGTGCCGAACAAGTTCCCCATACCGGTCATCGACGAGTTACTCGACGAACTACATGGGGCTTGTATTTTTTCGAAGTTAGACCTCAAGTCTGGTTATCACCAGATTAGGGTGCGGGCAGAGGATGTGCCGAAAACCGCCTTCCGGACTCACAAAGGGCATTACGAGTTCTTGGTGATATTGTTTGGGCTCACCAACGCACCGGCGACTTTTCAATCGTTGATGAATGAAGTCTTCAGAGCCTTCTTGCGGAAATTTATCTTAGTCTTTTTTGATGACATCCTTGTGTATAGTACGAGTCTGGAGGACCACGTAAGGCATTTGGCACAGGTGTTGGAGGTGCTGCAGCAACACCATTTATACGCCAACAGGAAGAAATGCAGTTTTGGCCAGTCGTAATTGGAGTATCTTGGCCACATCATTTCGGCAAAAGGGGTGGCAGCGGATATGAAGAAGGTGGCAGCCATGTTGACATGGCCAACCCCATCATCCCTTCGGGAACTTCGGGGTTTTCTGGGCTTAACTGGATATTATAGGAAATTCGTCCAGGGCTATGGCAGCATTGCTTGGCCCCTGACGGACCAACTTAAAAAAGACAATTTTGGTTGGACACCGGCGGTTGACTAGGCTTTCGACCAGCTAAAGCAAGCCATGTCTTCTGTACCTGTGTCGGCCCTGCCAAACTTCTCCCAATCGTTTGTGGTCGAAACGGATGCTTCAGGTTACGGGTTGGGGGCGGTTTTATCTCAGAACCACCAGCCAATTGCATATTTTAGCCACGTCTTGTCTCCTTAAGGCCGTTTGAAGTCGATCTATGAACGGGAGCTAATGGCTATAGTCCTCGCCATCCAAAAGTGGCGTCCTTACTTGCTTGGGCGGCGGTTCATTGTTCGAACCGATCAAAGTAGGTTGAAATATTTACTTGAGCAGCGGTTGGTCAGCTCGGAGCACCAACGTTGGCTTTCCAAACTCCTGGGGTACGATTTTGAGATTCAGTACCGCTCCGGGGCTGGGAATAAGGCTGCTGATGCACTTTCACGAATAACTCCTGCTTCCTTGTCTACTTTTTCACTTCTGTCGGTTTCAGAACCCTTGGATATGACAGAGTTGCAACAGCAGGTTAACCAGGATGCACGCCTATGCCAAATTAGGGACACAGTCCAGCAGAATCCTATGGCTTATCCAGGGTTCTCCATAGAGTGTGGCCGGTTGTTGTTCAAGGATCGCATGGTGATCTCCAAAGCCTCTCCTTTTGTTCAAACATTGCTTCGGGAGTACCATGACAGCCCAATGGGCGGACACTCGGGAGTGTTCAGGACATACAAGCGGTTGGCCGCGGAATGGTATTGGCTGGGCATGAGGCGTGACGTGCAGACGTGGTTGTTACAGCCCTTACCTTTACCGGACAGGGTATGGGAGGATGTGTCGATGGATTTTATCGAAGGGTTGCCCAAATCGGAAGGGTACGACTCCATTTTTGTAGTCGTGGATCGGCTCAACAAGTATGGCCATTTTATTGCTCCGCGTCATCCTTATACAGCTCACTCGGTTGCTCAATTATTCATGACCGAGGTGGTCAGGTTGTTTTTTGCATTCCTCGTTCCATTGTCTCCGATCGCGACAAGGTATTTCTGAGCACTTTTTGGTCTGAACTCTTTCGTTTGCAGGGAACTGTGCTCAACTGCAGCACGGCGTATCACCCCCAAACGGATGGACAAACCAAGGTTGTGAACCGGTGCATTGAAGCTTACCTCCGTTGTTTCGCTTCAGATAAGCCCCGCCAATGGAAAAAGTGGCTAGCTTGGGCGGAATATTGGTATAATACGTCCTTCCATTCAGCGGCACAAACCACACCCTTTCGTATCCTCTATGGGCGTGACCCGCCAGCCCTGGTTCGTTACAGTGCGGGAACTACCACAGTTTCTTCTGTTGAGCAGTAGTTGGCATCTCGGGATGGCGTGCTTGACGAGCTCAAACAACATCTGGTCCGTGCTCAAGAGCGCATGAAGAGGGAAGCGGATAAGCACCACCGGCACGTGCAGTTGCAGTGGGTGATATGGTTTACCTCAAGCTTCGCCCCTACCGGCAGCGGACGCTGGCCACTCGGCGCAATGAGAAGTTGGCTCCTCGTTTCTATGGTCCGTATGAAGTTTTAGCACGAGTAGGCATTGTGGCGTACAAGCTTCGCCTGCCAGAGGGTACCCAAATTCACCCTGTGTTCCATGTTTCCCAGCTTCGTCGGGCTATTGGTGCCACTCAGTCCTCCCATCGGCTTCCACCCCAGCTGTCCGCCGACCACGAGCTTTTGGTGGAGCCCGAACATGTGTTGGGAGTTTGCCCCGGAACGGGTGGTCAACCGGGTGTGCTCGAAGTGTTGCTTCAATGGCGTGGGCTTCCCGCCTTTGAGGCTACGTGGGAGCCATTTTCCATCATTCAGTAGCAATTTCCAGCCTTTCCCCCTGAGGACAAGGTGAAACTTTGGCGGAGGTCTCGAGGAGGAAGTTGGTTAGAAAGGGTGCCTCGGGATTGCGTTAGAATTAGTTAGGGAATTCTGTGAGTCTTATTGGGAGCAGGGAATAAAAGGAGGAGGGAATTGAGGGAGGGGAGGCAATTGTTTAGTGAGAAGAGATTTGTTTAGGAGGAGAGCTAGCAGACCTCTCCAATAGTCTGCGAATTTATCTTTACTTGTACAAGAGCCTTTTATTTGAAGTGAAACATAAAACAGAGCATTTCTTGCCCAGAATTCTTTCCATTACTCGTTTCAATTCTTCCAGATTGTATCACAAGGTTATTTGTAGTGCGTAGATTTGGATAGAATGAGGAGAGTACATCCATTGGACTTTTGAAACCCAAGATTCTAGAAGGCAAACGATTTATAAGGTGAGCAGATGTAAGAACTGCTTCCCCCCAAAAGGATTTAGGCACATTTTTCTGGAATATAAAGGATCAGGTGGAATTGAGAAGATGACCATTTTTCTTCTCTGCCACCCCATTTTGCTGTGGAGTATTGGCACACGATGATTCATGGATGATCCTTTCCCTTTGAAAATATGGAGTTAGGACTTGATTGAAATAGTCCCTAGCATTGTCTGATCTGAATCGCTTTATGTTAACCCCAAATTGGGTTTTTACCATAGAGCAAAAATTTGGAAGAACATGATTGACATCAGATTTCTATTTAAGCAAAAAAATCCAAGTGATTCGGGTACAATCATCGATAAATGAGACAAACCATTTTGGCCCTGTCACATTAGGAATAGTAGGACCCCAAATATCACTACGAATGAGATAAAAAGGAAAAGAGGTTCTTTTATTACTGATTAGAAAAGGTACACGCTTGTGTTTAGCCAGTTCACATACTTCACAATGAAAATGTTCAATATCTAGACCTTTAAATAAGGAAGGAAATAAAATTTTGATAATCCTAAATGGTGAAGCCAAAATTTTTCTTTATTTGATGAGAAGACCTCGGAGACAAAAGAGAGATGTTTTGCCCTTGGTAATGCTTGATTGACAAGATGTTTCAAGAAGATAGAGTCCATCCCGTTCTCTAGCACGTCCAATCGTCCTCCCTGAATCCTCATCCTGAAATAAACAATAACTATGATTAAAAAACACTCTTCAATGTGAATCTTTGGTAAGTTTTTGGACAGAAACAAGGTTTGTGGTCAACCGAGGAACATGAAGAACATTTTTTAATGTCAAAGATGGGTTTATTTTAACATCTCCTATGCCTGCCACAGTAGTTAATGGTTCATCTGCGGTAGTGATTTTTCTGCTGCTTGAACATGGGACATATGAGGAAAACATGTTTGGTGAATGGGTCATGTGGTCAGTAGCACCTGAGTCAATGACCCAGGAGCCGGTAAGGGTTATATCTGAGACTTTTAAGCCAATGGAAAATGAAGATTTACCTGAATACGCCAATGAACAAGTACCTGACGGTTTGTCGAGATTGCCGATAAAGGATCTCACTCTTTCGATTTCCTCTTGGCTGAGACTCCCCATCTCTTGCGATGTTCCCTCATTTTGCTGCACGACTGCAACATGAGCTTGTCCACTACCCTTCGGTTGCTCTCCCTTCTGCCCCCATTCTCGGCTTGGTGGTTTCCCAT
The DNA here is from genome assembly GCF_000414095.1 of Morus notabilis. NCBI lineage: Eukaryota > Viridiplantae > Streptophyta > Magnoliopsida > Rosales > Moraceae > Morus > Morus notabilis. The sequence goes on along the minus strand of NW_010357095.1, from coordinate 124,763 downwards.
GCAACTTCCAACATCTCTCACGAGTATGGCGTGCTTTCTTGCAATAAGTGCACCATAAAGTACCCTTGTAGTCATGGTTTTGGGCCTTTTGCTGACCAACCTTCATTCTCAGGTGCCGGTCTCTTTTCTCCAATCATGGCTGGTTTGCTTCCACCCCTAGCCACCATAGCCAAGCCATCAGTGTTTTTCGGTTCAAGCATTATTTCCCTTCTGCTCTCTTCTCCCCGAATGATTGCCACCACTTCATTGAAACATGGGACCTCCTGTTTACCAAGAATGTGAATTCTAACCAAGTCGAACTCTGGATTGAGTCCAACAAAAAAATCATAGACTCTATCTTGCTCAATAAAATTCTTTATAACTGCAGCATCTTCGGGGCACTTGGTTTTTATCACCCTATAATGATCCAGTTCTTGCCACAAGTCCTTCATTTGATTTGCATACTCAGTGACTGTTCTTTCTCCTTGTCTCGCAGTGATTGTCTTCACCTTAACCTCGTAAGCTTGAGTCGCATCTCTCGCCTTGGAGTATGTTTGTTGAATTGCATCCCATATATCTTTGGCGGTTGCCAAAAACATACATGCATCACTAATTTCCGGAGTCATCGAGTTCCACAGCCATGTCATAATCATTGAATCTTCCTCATCCCATGCCTCAAATTTGGGATCCTCCGGTTTTGGTCCTGTACCTAAGAGATGGCTGATTTTTCCTTTGCCTTTCAGTACAGTTCGAACCAGTTGGGACCATTTAAGATAGTTCTTCCCATTCAGCCTATATGCAGCCTGGATATTCTGCAGTTCTCCAACTTGTTGAGACTGCATAGTCTCTGTTTCTTCCAGCGATGTTGCACCTGTTGTTTCTGCCACTTTTGACATCTTCCAAAGCAGTCTTGAAGGCAATTAAGGCCGGTCTTTTGTTGCAAATTTCACCAGCGATGAAGACTGGTTTAATCCGAGCACTTCTGGACAGCAGCGTGAGAATTCCGACGATGTATTTCATTAGCGATGAAGGCTGGTTTAATCGGAGCACTTCTGGACACCAACGTGATAATTTTGATGATGAAGGCCGGAAAGAAAAATCCCTTGATAATTGCGGCGATGAAGGCTGAAAAAAAAAATTCCACAGATTAAAGCCTAAGGCTCTGATACCATGTGGGAAAAATAGGAGGAGAAGAATTTTTCTTATTGATTCAATAAATATTGTACAGCCGGCCCCTTGGGGTTTTATACAAAAGAATAGAATCTTCTAGGTTATCCTTTATCCCATTATTCATGGGATATCAGGAAACTACCCGATCATCCTAATCCTAGGGATACAAAATTCAAACTTTCCTAATATATCCTATTTACAAAAATAATAAGATTATGTTTTCCACAGAAACTAATCAAAACAGAAAAGGAAACTAACTATTAGAGATATTGGAAATGATTCCAAATCTCTTTATTTCTATTCTACTTTGTCAAATATTCTAGGATCTCTGATTCCTAGCCGAGTATTTCAACACTTTTCTATTTGATTTCGATGCATCAATTCCTTGAACTCTTTGATTGATGCCTGATGTTGGTTTTGTTTGGCCTGTTTTCTATCAGTCTTTGACATGGTTGATAAAAGGCACACTATAAGTTCTAGTTGATTGCGAAATTTGCTGATAATGCTTCTTTTCCTGCTATGCCAATGGTAATGTTGAAACCTGATTTAGTATCCTATTGATATCAATTATACAATGCCAATAATTGTCGATCACATTGATCACACTGATTACACATGCCTCATTCCAGCTTGAGGTGGCGTCTTATTTTCTTCAATTTTTCAATGTCTAAAAGCAAGATTTTGAGTGAGTAGGCCGTGACATGTAATCTTTGGTCTTTTCATCCATGATATAAATTAGTTATCTCAGGAAGGAGTACTGTTTACTTTAAATATTTTCTGGATTATCTTTATTCTTTTAGTTCCGAATCTTTTTACTTTTTTATCATTATTTTAATGTCATCTAGACATTGTGGTTGCTTTTAATAGTCGCTTTTAAATGCTTCTGATTTGATAATATTGCAAGTTTTTGTCAAATGCAGCTTTAGAAGCCAAGATAGAGAATGGGAATCGGGAAAACCAGAAATTGCTCAAGGATATTGATAATCTGAAAACGGCATTACTTTCATCAATTATAATTGAGGATGACCAATGGTACATTTTCCTTAGGTTTTGGTGATCCCCTGTTTAATGTGTTTTTATAGGTTTTATTTAGAACGTTCATTGTCACCGAGGTCTGGGTTATTCTCTTTTCAGCAAGAATGAAACGACTATTTTGTAGGTGGCTTGATGGGAGACCTTTTCTAATTACCTTAATATTGTTTCAGGGATTAAAAAATATTCATTAATTGGTTGGAAAGAGAGAATCATGCGACGAAGTGAGGAGATGTATGAATAGTGGTGGAAAGATCGTGTTAGTTAGCAGCGTCGCTAGGAGGGCAGAATCGAACAAAAAATTTTAAAATCCTTTGTTTGATTTAAGTTTCATTTTTTGAAAGCATTTAAGTTTCATTTTTTGAAAGCATTTAAGTTTCATTTTTTGAAGGCATTATAACATTACATAAGACAAGGATGAAGGAACATCTTGTTGCGTCGTAACGAGAAGATCTAGAGAAATGCCGTAAGTAAAGTTGCTAACATAGTTTTGGTGTCTTGGCCTCCTATTCTTGTTATGTTCCTTTGAGCTGTTGGATAAATACCCATTGGGTATTTATGGATCTCTAGAAATAATAAGTCAGAGAAATATCCTTTTATCCTGGTTGTTGGCAGTTTTGGTGGGCCTCTTCTAGATTAAGACTACCTAGCCAATACCCGTCTCATTTATCGGTATATTATAGCTGCCTTGCCTGCTGATGTTTAGAAGAAACTATATTGCTTGAATTAAAGTAGAGGCATGCTTTATGGTAAATAGCTGTCTTTTTGCACCATTTGTTGCTCGACCTCTGAGAAGTTTAGTATGTTGTATCGGGTCTCAATAATTCTTATAATTAAATGGCAGGCCAAAGTGATCCACAGTCCTCTGAGATACAGTAGCACCAGAAGGAAAGTGGATAATGCTGGCAGCGATTGTGAGCTGATTTTGCCGAGAAAAACCAATGCAGTTAAGTGGCCAGTGTTGATTCAAGTACCTTACGTAGTAAGTATCTGCGGACTCAAAACTTAGTTTTTCTTTGTATTGAAGTACAAAAATGAAAATAAGCTGGAAACTACAGTTCAATATGTGCCTGTAGCTTTATGATCTAAGGGGATATCCATTGAAAATTTTACGGAACTAGAACCTCAAACATATGAAACAGAAATAGGTGGTAAAAGCATTCGATGCGCACACCTTGTTCGTTTCACCACTTTTCTCTTATGATATTTCATTTTAGATATAAAGCCGATAAGTTACGTGCTTGCATTTGCAGCAAAACTAAAAAACACGTTACTTTTCTCTGTTCCTATAGCCTCCTGGATAAGTTAGGGAGTAAAGTATTATTTGGACAAAGATCTTTCGAGTTCACAAATCGAGTCAGCAATACACTCGTCCTCCTTCATATGCAGCTACTCAAATCGAGTTGTCAAAATTTGTAACTTTGATGCCTTCACGGCGGCTGTCCCTTCATGAGCCGTTTGGAGAATATCCCACGCCTCCTTTACTGTCTCACACGTGGAAATCAATTTGAATTGATTGACGGCCACGGCGTTGAAAGTGGCATTCAAGGCTTTGGAGTTGTTGGCTAGCCTATCTTCCTCTGTAGACCATGTCTCCTTAGGTTTGAGAATGGTCTTTCCTTCAGCATCTTTGTGGTTGGATGTGTCCAACTTGTTAAAACAGATCGCCACGCCTTCTTGTCGATAGCCTTGATAAAAGCTTTCATATGAGCCTTCCAGTAGGGATAGTTGATGCCTTCAAGATATGGTGGTTTCATCACTGAGCCTCCTCTCATAATATCCATCCTGCAAAACGACCGATACACCCAAGACCTCACCAAAATCACATTAGTGACCTGCTCTGATACCAATTGTTGGTACCGATTTAGTCTTTTATCACGTTTTGATATGAGATTTGTTTAAAACAAATGAAAGTAGGAACGTGAAATAATGAAAGACACAAGAGAAATGGTATCGCGGCTCGGTAACCACTTACTCCGCGGGGTCACGCCCAGATGATGAACAATCCACTAAGAACTCAATTACAACTCAACAAGGACTTAAACTCCTCAAGACTCCCTCTTAAGACAAGACGCCTATGATCTGTAATTTCCTAATGGACTTAATCAGTGAGATCCTCTTGACTTACAATGTTAAAATCCCTTCAACTAAGTTTCTCTCCCGAAAAACTCTAAAACCCTTCTCCCGAAGAACTATAAAAATTACAGACGTTCAACCTTATCTCTCAAACCCAGAAAAACTGATTACAAGGCGTACAAAAAATAAGAATAAGACTTTTGTTAAATAGACTAAAAAGTACAGTTAATAAGATCTTCAAAATGATTTGTTGCACTTCAGTCTATTATAGTGTCTGTTGCAACAATCCCTGCAACATAGCTATCAAAACTGCTGTCAAAAACTGAACTGATAATCAACCGTATTAATTCTTAAAATTTTCTCATAATTGTCATATGAACTTGGACGTATTCTTAGGAAACATCTGAGAATAGTCCAGTTGCAATATCTCATCCAAATATCAATCACATTATCAATCACCAATTTACCAAACTAGGACCAAAAGTTGACTTTCAAAATGGGAAACTCTAAGCTGATTCCAAATCAGCAAATTTTTTTCCAAAACAAGAATATCCAACTGCCAAATCTCACTCAAATCAATCAGATAACCATACCAAAATAATGCCAATCAATCAAACCAAAAATCAAACAAAATTTGGGAAAGAAACCCAAATCAAATTCCAACAGCTAGTACATGGCTTGGATCACTGTGTTGTTAAATCAGTAGAGGCATTCTTTATAGTAAATAATTTACTCTTCTTGCACTCTTTGTTGCTTGAAAGGTGAGAGATCTCTTATACTGCAATGAGTCTCAAGAATTTTTATCATCAATTGGGTGGCTGCAGGCCAAAGTGATACAAGTCATCTGAGATATAATAGGAGCAGAAGAAAATCGAACAATGCCGGCAGTGTTTGTGGGCTGATATTATATATTTCTGATAAACGCAAATTCACTTGAGCGGTTGATGTTGAATTTTAGTACCATGTGTAACATGTTGCCTGTTGGAACTTAAAACTTGATTTTTCTTAATACTGAAATACAAAATAAAAAATATACTGGAAACTATATGTATCTTCAGAGTCCATAATTAGCATTGCTTTTAGAGGTTGCTTTTAACTTTTTAAAAGAAGCTACCACAGGTCAAGATGTTCGGTAAATTTTCCTTTTGACTAGCAGCTTCTAAAAACTGCTCCCTAACATCTTAGCCAATCTAAGGTGATATTAGTTGACAATTTCATAGAACTAGCCGTCTAAAGAACTTAAAACAAGAGAAAATAGGTAATAAAAACATTCCATGTGCAAAATGGTTTATTTACCATTTGTCTAATCGCAATATTTTATTTTAGATATACTGCCAATATTAAGTTCTTGCATATGCAGCAAAACTATGCAAAACTTAAAGTTTGTTTAGTATGTTAATTTGAGTTGAGATGTGACTTTATGTTATAATTTTTTACTTATAACAAAAAAGTTAGATGTGATAGTTTCTGATAGCTTTTTATTGTAACAAAACTCGAATTTTAAATTCAAATCGGTGAAATGAACGGACCTTTAGTTATTTTGCTCTGTTCCTGTAGCCTCCTGGATAAGGTTAGGTACAAGGGTGAAAATAGGACAAAAGCCTTTTGAGTTCACAAATTATTTGATGAAGAATTATTCGCTGCTGATTTCGTGACTCATAATGGACTTTCACTGTACAAAATCTTCGAATGAGTCACTATCTGTTCTAACTAATGAGACTTAAATTTGCAGGGCAACCTGTAACTGCTTTATTTCTTACATTTTTCTTCCATATTGTTCATTTCTCGGGTGGAAAAGATGGGAAATAAAAAAGTTAGTGAAAATGTTGACCCACAATTATAGGATGCATAATCATACTTCTTTAAATTCTGCTTTAAATTGTATTTTCTTTTCGTGGAGTTTTACTTTCAGTGCTTAGGGATTTGTTGTTAAAAGAGGTCCTTCCATTTTATGTTAGTTTCTGAAAACTTAGAATAAACTTTTTCAACTGTGACAGTTGTAGGTAGTGCTCGGATTTCACAAGATTTTATTTTATTTTGTTGCTACTAAAGCCAAAGCTTTTTCCATAGACCTATCACTTTTAAATTTTATGGGTAGGGTTCCATCTTTCTCTGCTTAATGAATAAGTAGACTCAAAAGTACAAAATATCAGCATTTAAGTTTGTTATAGGAATTTTGGCTCCTTCAAATATGCTTTTAAAAGCCGACAGCTATAATCAATTGGTGGAGTTGTTTTCCATTGCTGCAATCATCTTTTCAATGAAATTTTGTTAGTGAAATTGTTGCTAGAAAATTACGAATAGGAGCGGGTTTGGCTAGAATGATTTTGATTTTTGCCTCAGAATTGGTTAAGCAACGTGTGAAAAGTTTTAATTAATGGGAAAAAAAAAGTTTGAAAGGTATAGGAAATGCAGTGAAAGCTCTTGTTGAGTTCAAACAATACGATAGTTGGAAAGTGGTGCTCAACATAAAGTGATGATGTTAGTAATAAAACTTACGTTTTATGTTAGTGTTAAAGGAAAGTCACGAGTGATGTGATTCTCTCTATTTGTGGTTTTACAATGAGATTGGAATGAGACCAACACATTTTATTATAGTATTAACTGCAGTCGCAAGTGGTGTTATTCTCTTTCTCATTGTCCTTACAGTACGGCCCAAATGAGACCAATGAGACTCTCATTGTGTTAAGTGCAGTCACTAGGAGACTCGAATAGGACTTGTTAGCCGAAATAGTATGGATAATACAAACGAGGAATAAGTTAAGGAAGAATAAAACCGAAATTCATACAATTGTAATTCAACCTTTGTAGCAAAACTTAGAAATGGAAATTGCAAGAATGTCGAGGCACGTGGAGCACGTTTTCCTTAAAACAGATTCGTCCCCTCCGGCATGTGCTTGAGGTTACGTTGGACGTCCGTCTCTCAAGATACAACGACAACGACGGTAGCTCGATGCACTTTCGGAACCGTCCGGCGAACTAGAACTTGATCTTTCCTCTATCACCAAAACCGAACTACAAGAACACAAAGCACAAAAAACACGGGGACAGAAACAGAAGTGAGAGAAGAGAAGAAGAATTCCGAAAAATGAGTGTTTTGTTCATGTGGAGGATGGTCCTTATATAGCCTGCCCGTGAGGGATGTTACAAGGCTGTAATGAAGGTGAATAAAACCAATTTATTCATGGTTTGATGGTGCTTGAATTATGTGGTTACAGCCCCTAGAATTCCCGGATGAATCTGGTCCAAAAAGAAGTCTACAACTGGAGGTTTAATGTCCATAAACCAATGGTTATTGCTGCAGTTTCTACATCCTTCACTAATGCAGATTTTAAACAACCACTAATGAGTCAGTTTCGGAATTTAGTTGGCAAAATAAAAGAAAAAATTGCAAAAGGTAGCTCGTACGGAGTGAGTTTTTCCGGTCCGGCATTCGTGTTCGCAGGTCGCGGGTGCACACATTGGCCCCCAACCCGCCGGGATCGTGATTCGCACTCCCCCTGCGCGTGAGAGAGTGTCTCTGGTATACATGCTTACCTAGGCTTCAAAGTGCAATCACTTATAAACACCACATTGGCTTCACTCTTAGCCAATGTGGGATTTTTACAATTTTCCTTCTTCATTTACCATTCCAAGTACCATACTTAGACCATCAATTTCTCATTCACCCAAAAACCATTTTGAGTGTATGAATACTCGATTTCGATCTCCTCGCGACAGAGAACGCAAATCTATCGAGACCCGTCCCAAAAACCTATTTGGCCCCATCCAAATATGGGCCTCAAAATGGGCCTTTAAAATGACTTAACAAGCCATTTTTCTAACAATCCCCCACATGAATGAAAAATTGACCCACGACAAGAAAAACACAAACTCGACACGGTGATAGAGTTCTGCGGTCGATGCCTGCAAAGGATAGGTAGGCTGTACCCCTTGAACCTTTCCTTGTGAGAATACAAAAACTTTACTGGCTGACCAGTTGAAGCGAAGGCTTTGAACTGTTCTGCCTTCGTGTAAACGTTATTATACTTCACACAGACATCTTTCTGACACAGTTCTGTTCTCATGGTTATGTTCGTTGCGGCCATGAACATCTACCTGGTTCTGCCAGAGTTTCTAAAGAATTGAGCCCTCACAATTCTCCTTTGAAGCGGCCCCACTTCACTCTCACATAGGTGATTTCTTAATGAAGAGTAACCCGTATTACTCCGCTCAGATTCCTGATGTATCCGACGCATAAGAATCATTAAAAACCAATGTTTAACCTTTTTCACGTACGGGTTTCACTGTTATCATCATAGGAATTGGCTGGGGTTACCCCCACAGTGAACTCAGCCGGTCTAGACAATTTAGTTGTCCCATTGCTTCAACCTATTTTTTCATGGGCTTCAATCCCATTCCTCTAGATGTTTTTTTCAACTTGATCTCGATTCAGTCTTTTGGTCAGCGGATCCGCAATATTATCTTTCGACCTTATATAGTCAACGACTATGACTCCTGTTGAGATCAATTGTCTAATGGTATTATGTCGACGACGTATATGTCTAGACTTACCATTATACATTGTATTGTGTGCTCTACCAATAGCTGATTGGCTATCGCTGTGTATGCAAATTGCATGTACAGGCTTTGGCCAATCCGGAATGTCCTCCAAGAAATGTCTAAGCCATTCAGCTTCTTCGCCACATTTATCCAGAGCAACAAACTCAGTTTCCATCGTGGATCTGGTTATTACCGTTTGCTTAGAGGATTTTCATGAAATAGCTGCACCACCTAAGGTGGCAACAACATGACGAAACCCGATATCAAATCCGGAAATGACTCAAGATCTCTCAAGTTTGATGGAAACCGCGACCCGTTGCTTAGCAAAGCAAGAACCTTAGTATGATGAAGACGCCACAAATGGATATGGAAATTCCGTTTGATAAGTCAATTTGAATGCCACAAGGAATCCTTGATAAGTTCAGAAAAGTTTCTTCAAGAACTCAAGAAGCATAACTCACAATATGAATAAACATAAAAAACTACTTTGCATAATCTGAAAGTCAGCCTTAAATAGCCGAAATTACAATGAAGTGTTTTAATTGTAAAAGTCATAACTACTTTTAATGAGATAAACACGCCTAAAAACCCTAGGAATGAATCAGATTTTGACTCAAAATAGCCTTCCTCCTAAACATGCCTATAATGGAATTTCAAATTTTAAACTGAAACTTAAAACTAAAAAAAAAAATAGGATTACAAAGAAATCAAATCTTGATCAGATCTTCTAAACTTCTTGAATCTTGTTTTGAATCTTGAACTTCTTGTAAACTTGAAAACATAATCTTGACTTGATTCTTTGCTGGAAAACACTCCCACATCAGCTTGGAATCGCCCTTGCACGTGTATCCCGGAATGGACAGGCAAGTTGGCCATGCGATGGCTCAATGGACGTGTATGAGTGATTGGCTCTCTTTCGGATCAACTTTGATGAGTAAAACCAACCTTTGTTCACCCTCAGTAGTGAACACTCTCTCTTCTTGTTGTAGAACTCTCCAGACTAAGTTATTCAGCTCTTCTTTGAATCTTTTAGCTCAAGCCCTCGTCACCGGACCAACTGAGACTCTAATTGGATCGTGAGCATTCTTTACAGCCTTGATGTCCTCATCAAAGGCATTGCTCACCATCAACTCCTCACTCAGCCCCAACTTCACCACGAAAGCATGAATCGCGATCCCCATATCTATATCCCCCTCGGCAGCGCACACAGGTAACAAAGTCACTACGGTAGCATCATCCGGCAGCAAACCCACCACCAAAATCTCCCTCAACAAGCCATGACTCTCTATACACAAACCATTCTCTGAGAACCCGCGAATCATCGAGTTCCAAGAAACCAAGTTCCTCTCAGGCATTTTCTCGAACACAGGAACCGCGTCCTCCAAAAACCCGCACTTCCCATACATCCCAACCAGCGCATTGCCCACAAAAACATCTGACACCAGCGCCATCTTCACCGTCATCCCATGAACCTCCCACCCCAACCCGACGTCCAAAAGCCCCGAACAGGCCTTAATCACACAAGGCAAAGTGTCACTATCGGGTTGAAATTCAGTCTCCGAAACCAACCCAACAAACGCTTTCACCGCCATCATGATAAAGCTCATTTCTAGCGTACGCGCTAACGAGGGCATTCCACATAAACAAGTTGTTTCTCTCGACTCCATCGAAGACGGAACGGGAATCCAAAGGAGACCCGCACAAGGAGTACATGGTGATGAGACGGGTGTTGAGAACGAAGTCATTGCGAAACTGGGTCAATTCTAGAATCATGTGATGAACTTTGCGTCCGATTTCGATGTCTTTGTGTCTCCCACACACTTGTAACAAGACCCCAATGGCGTCTTTCCTCACCGGAGCTGAAACGTTGACATTTTGTGAGTCGTTTTGGAGGAAGGTTAGAGCTTCGGTGAGATTCCCGGATTCGCAGAGGTTGGTTATGTGTTGGAGTTGCAGAGAGTTTGCTGGTTTCTGGGTTTGTGCGGTGGAGAAAGATAGAGAGGCTTTTGGTGGGGGGATTGAGTTATGAGAGCGTTTGGTTGAGTAAGTTGGAGGAGGTTGGTTATGGCGGTAGTGGCATGAAACTGGTGGCGTCATCGACGCCATTTTTTTTTTTTTGTGGGCTTTACTGGGGGAGTTGCCTTTAGTCTGTTATCCGCAGTCACGCCAGCGTTGTTGAGAGGTATACCCGGCAGTGCACGGTTCGTTATGTTGGTTTGTTTCTTCTACGCCTGTGAGTAAGCTAATATACGGAGAGTATTTTTTTCCTCTTAATATGAGAGCTCGAGGGTACTGTTCACACATTCTTTCTATAGTAAAATGATGATTTTATCCTTGATTTACTACTCCCTCTTTCATCTGGTATAGGGGCGGTTTGGTCTTTAGGTTTTGTTGTCGTTTGCTTTGTCATTGGCGTGTGGTTTTTGGTCATTTCGCGTGTGAAAACCTATGTTTGCTCCTTTAAGGAGTTTCTACTTTTCTCCACCGTTTTGTCTTTTTTTTTTCTTTCTTTTCCTCCTTTGATTTGTTTCTTTCGCTTGGTTTGGGCTAAAATCTTGCATCTGTTCTCTTATGGTTTCGATCTCTTTACCCCTTTTGTCTCATTTTCGTGGAGAGTTGGGATTTTTATCTCTTTTCTCTTATGGATTTTTTGAGTATTTGGATTTGCGATCTACGTTGGGTTTTTGTTTTTTTGGTGTTCTTGCTGCAGGGATGTCCGATTCTTCTTGCTTGCTCCATTGGTTTCGTTCATTGTTTTACTTTGGGTTTTTATGCGGTTTTCTTAGAGTGCATGCTTCATCGTTTATTTTTCCCTGTGTCTTTTCAGTATTTTTAGTTCCTTTTTGTCTGGTGTTTTATTTTGCTACTATTTTCTATAAATTTTTTGGAACTCATTAATGTGTTGGTGCAGGATTCTTCCATTCTATCGGTGGATCTCTGTGTTCCTCGGCTTTGGTTGTCTTCATTTTTGATTTTTCAGTTTGGTTTTTCTGCTCCTTTTTATTTCTTGATCTTTCTGGTTTAATGTATCTGATAATTTTGTTGCTGTTACATTCTTACTCCTTTTTTATTCTTTCATGTTCTGCTTCTGTTGTTGTTTATATTTTCTTTGGTGTTTTTATAGCATTGGTTTAATTTCCTATTGTGAGTTTGCTCTATTATGTTTTTATTTATGTGTTTGCTGATGTAGCTATGTTTGATGTTGGTCTCATTCTTCGTTTCAGCTTATATCTTTTTTCGCTTTGTTTGATTTTGTATGTTTATTCCGTTCATTTATTTTTTTTCTGTGGTTTTGGAGAATTATGTTTTGATTTATTTCTTGATTGGTATAGTAATTTAGAAAGATTGCATGCTTAGTTTATTTTTCCTCCTGTTATTAACGTTTCTTTCTGTTGTGTTTCCCGCTATTTGGTTCCAAGCTTTGGCTATTTAAATTCTTTAACATTTGGCAACATCAGATGCGATTTTTGAGTGGATAGTACATATGATTTTTGAGATTTTTTTATTTTTTATCTTTGACTCTTCATCTTCATTTGTTTTTGTATTTAGTCAAGAATCTTTATATGGATGTTTCTGTGTTGTCTCGACTGATCTCCATATTTTTTCTAAAGCATTTATTAAGGTAATGACTTATAATATCTACAATGCTTATTTGTCCTGCCACGTTGATCATTTATACCTATGTTACTGTAGAAATATTAAATGAATCTTTTATTCTTATCTTTTTCTCGCAATGGGAAAGCAATTTTGTGGGCCAAAAAAATTTGATTGCTTTTCTTTTCCCTTCTTTTCTTTTTCTTCATGTCCTTCTTTGGTAATTTTTCCCCCTTTGTTGTTCCTATTTCTTTCTTTTCTTTCATGTTTTGTTCTTCTTTTTGCAGGTGATTACTATGTTTTTTCTTCAGGTGATTACTATGTTTTTTCTTCAGCATTTATTAAGGTCATCATTGTACTATATGTACTGTCTATTTGCCCTGCCACGTCAATTATATGTACTCATATCACTGTAGAAATATTGAATGAATCTTCTATTTTTTTCTACTTTCTGCAACTGGAAAGAAATTTCTGTGAATGAAAAAGTTTGATTGTTTTTTCTTTTACCTTTTGTTTCTCCATTTTATCATCTAATTTTTCCCGTTTTTGTGGTTCCTTTTTTTTCCCTATTTTCTTTTGATAATGTATTATTTTTATTACTTAATTTAAGAATTTTAGTTTTCTATATCCTATCCACTGACATTTTGTTTTACGTGTAATCGCCTTAGTGGTGGTGCATTTGCTCTCTATTTCTATATTTAAGAATGTCCCTACCGATGGACTTATTATACATGTCCCCATTTCTCTCTCTCCTCTTTCACCTATTGCTTCCCTATCCTAGTTTACATCATTTACTGCTCTTTTAGCCGGTCTATCATTTAGTGCTTGACCTTACTTAATACTTGACTGTCTTATTTATGAGCCTTTCACTCTTGCTTTCATCTGGTTGACTGACATTTTAGATTTAAGTTGTTATCTATATTGATCCAGGTACTGTTCATAATCACTATCCATATCTATCTAATTCATATCCCTGATGGTGGATGCATTCATTTGCTAGGATAGTATTGATATTTACTGTTATTTGTCCTTTTTCTCTTTGTATTTGCTTAGTAAGTAGTCCTTATACATTTACTGTTTCATTTGTTTTCTGATGATGTATACATGCATATATATAGATACATATATATATATTTCTCTACCTATTTTAGTCTTCGTTTAGTCTTGGTAAGTTACTTTGCATGGCAATGATGATAGTAATTAATTTTGATGTGTTGAGTTTTATATAGTTTCTCTAGAAATAGTTGTGAATATTCTTTTTCTAATTTGATTTTGATCTTATTCATTATTTTTCAACTGGACTTTATAAAGTTTTTTCCTCCTTTTTTTGCTTATTCTACTAATTTTGATCATTTGGTTTCTATTATTTTGCTAAAATATTATCCATGGTGACATAAAATTTCTTTTCCCATTACTGACCTTTTGTTCTTCTATATTATTGTTCCTATTTAATGCAAAAAAAAAAGGGAAAAACCCATCTTATCTTATTTTACTATTCTTATGATATTTATGGTTTTCCTACTATTCCATTTACTACTTTTAGCCTAATTTCTTTTGATTTCCTGAGAAACAGATTATAGTTTTTGTTATTTTGTCAATATTAATTTTTTTTTTCACTCTTTCTCTTTCCTTTTCCTTTTGTTTTGTACTTTTTTTTAATTCACTTTGTAATCTTTGGACAATTTTATATATTACTCCATTTACTCACTTTGTATCACATAAAAATTATCATCGATGTGATAAATATAATATCTTATAGTGTTGTGCAGTTGCCCTTAGCAGGTAGCTACAAAGTTGCCCTTAGCAGGTAGCCACAACTTATTTATCACACATTGCTGAAAATATTCCATATCTAAGCCACAATTACTATATAAAAATGTTGCTATAACTATGTTTTTTCATTTTTTAAGCCTGCCTTTCCTTTTTTTTTTAATTCATTTATTTGCTTACTTAATTATTCATATACATATACATACACACAGATATATACATATATAAAAATATATATTTATTTGTCTATTTTAGCTGTAATAAATTAATCTATGTGGCAATGATGATAATGATTGATTTTGATATTTTAAGTTTTAAATAATTTGTCCAGAGATTATTATGAATGTTCTTTTCCTAATTTGATTTTCATTTTGTTCATTGTTTTTCAATTGAATTTTAGAATGTTTTTATCTTTATTGTTTTCACTTATTGTATCCGTTTTGATAATCTTTTTTCTATTATCTTATTCAAATATTATCCATAGTCACATAAATTGTTTTTCCATTGTTGATCTTTTCTCCTTCTATGTTATTGTTCCTGTATTTCTTTTCGCTATTTCCATTTGTTAAAGTGGTTTTGGTAATTTCTTTTCTAATCATTGGTTTCTAGCACTTTTTCTTTTTCTCTCAGTTTTCTTGGTATTCTTTTTGTATAGGTGACAGTTTCTATCATTTTGTTATATACTATCTTTTCTTTTTTTTTTACCATTTTCTTTTTTTATTCACCTGGTAGTTTCTAGAGAATTTTATATATTACTCCACCTATTTATTTTACATCATATATAAGCTACAATATGTGTGATAGATGTAATATCATCCTTTTTTGTGTAGTTGCCCATAGTAGGTAGCAACAAAGTTGCCCTTAGCAGGAAGCCACAACATAGCTATCACACATTTATGAAAATATTACATATCTGAGCCATAATAAATATATAAAATTGTTACTGTAATTGTGCCCTTTAGTTTTTTTATTTTATTGTTTCCTTTTTCTGTTTTTTTATTCATTTTCTTACTCAATTCTTTGTATTTTATAAGATGTCCTACAATTGTTGTCCTGCGCTGTTAGATGTGTATAGTTGATTGTTGCTTAGCATTGGCTGTTTTATATAGCAAAGTTTAAGGAAAATTTGTAGCGTTTGAGGTACGTTTATTAATTCCTATCTAGAATTCTATAGCAATTGTTGCCTGCAATATACATATTATTTTTCTACGTCAGATGTTAAAATAAGTCGTCTCTATCTTTCTTAATATGTAGCAAGTAAAATCATTGGAAAAGATTTCTATTAATTCTTAATAAACGTTGGCAAACTTCTTTTAATTAGTAATAATTATTACCATTAACCTTATATCTCTACTTAAAATTAACTAAAATTTAATCTCTATACAGACCCATACTACTCTTATCTATGTAATGGACTACTGATTTTATGTTCTTTTCCTTTTTCTGCTATACAACCTATTTAGTGTTCCTTTTTCTTTTTTGTTCCTTTCTTCAATATAAGAATTTAGTTTCTCTATTTTCTCATAAATTGACTTTATTATTTTATCTCTTTTTGACTCCATTGTAGAACTTGATTCCCCTGTTTGAATTTCATTGGTTAATTTCACTGTTACGCTCCTTTTTGTATACCCTTCTCTACTCCCTTTTTATGTGGCGATGATGATTAGAATTAATTTTTATATTTTCAATGTTACATAATTTATCTAAAAATTACTCATATCATTTTGTATATTTTATTTACTCATTCCACTTCTTTTGTGTCGTTATCATTTCAATATATTTCTCTTTGATTTCTTTTTAATCCATTTCATTTCCCAAGTTTTACTTATGCAACTTATTGCCTTTTTTTTCCTTCTCTTTTTTTTCCCTAGCATTTCCTTCTACTCTGTTCTACATATGGTTTTAAGTTTTTTTACTCTCTTATATTCTGACAATGTTTACTCTTCCCTAATACTATATTCCCTTATTCCTTTTTGCTCTTATCATCTTCCATCACTTAAATCTTTTTCATTTACTTAGCAATCTTTGAACAACTTTAAATTTTACTTATTCTTTTTTTCCTCTCTTATTACTTAATCAATTAATATTTTGAATAACTTGACATTTCACTTCAACTACTTTCCTTATTTTCTACTCCTGGCCACAACCCTTTTACATTTTTTATATTTTGTTCTAAATACAAACTTCTTTAATCTTTTATACCATCCAATCTCATTATTATTTCTTACATCTTTCATACATTCTAATTTTAATCTTTTACATTTTTTATGTTTATTGTGTTCCCATATTTATTAAGGTAATGATTTATAATATCTGTAATTCTTATTTGCCCTACCACGTTGATCATTTGTACCTATGTTACTGTAGAAATATTAAAAGAATCTTTTATTCTTATCTTTTTCTCGCAATGGAAAAGCAATTTTTTGGGCCAAAAAAATTTGATTGCTTTTCTTTTCCCTTCTTTTCTCTTTCTTCATTTCCTTCTCTGGTAATTTTTTCCCCCTTTGTTGTTCTTATTTCTTTCTTTTCTTTTTGTTTTGTTCTTTTTTTTTTCCAGGTGATTACAATGTTTTTCCCTCTTCTGCGGTTCCTTTTTTCCCGGTTTTCTTTTGATAATGTATTATTCTTATTACTTAATTTAAGAGTTTTAGTTTTTTATATCCTATCCACTGACTTTCTGTTTTACGTGTAATCTCCTTAGAGGTGGTGCATTTGCTCTCTGTTTCTATATTTAAGAATGTCCCTGCCGATGGTGTTATAATACATGTCCCCCATTTCTCTCTCTCCTCTTTCACCCATTGCTTCCCTATCTCAGTTTACATCATTTGTTGCTCTTTTAGCCAGTCTATCATTTAGTGCTCAACCTTACTTAATACTTGACTATCTTATTTATGAGCCCTTCACTCTTGCTTTCATCTAGTTGGCTGACATTTCAGATTTAAGTCGTTATCTATTCTTTTTCAGGTACAGTTCATAATCACTATCCATATCTATTTAATTCATATCCCTAAGGTTGGATGCATTCATTTGCTAGGATAGTATTAATATTTACTGTTATATGTCCTTTGTTTCTTTCTATTTGCTTAGTAAGTAGTCCTTATACATTTATTGTTTCATTTGTTTTCTGATGATGTATACATGCATATATATACATATACATATGTATATATATATATATATATATATATTTCTCTACCTATTTTAGTCTTCATTTACTCTTGGTAAGCTACTTTGCATGGCAATGATGATAGTAATTAATTTTGATGTCTTGAGTTTTATATAGTATCTCCAGAAATTGCTGTGAATAGACTTTTTATAATTTGATTTTGATCTTATTCATTGTTTTTCAATTGGATTTTATAAATATTTATCCACCCTTTTTTTTTTTCTTGCTTATTCTATTGATTTTGTTCATTTGGTTTCTATTATTTTGCTAAAATATTATCCATGGTAACATTAAATTTCTTTTCCAATTGCTAACCTTTCGTTCTTCTATATTACTGTTCTTATTTAATGCCAAAAAAGGGAAAAACCCCTATTATCTTATTTTACAATTCTTATGATATTTATGGTTTTCCTACTATTCTATTTACTACTTTTTAGCTCAATTTCTTTTGATTTCCTGGAAAATAGATTATAGTTTTTGTTATTTTGTCAATATTAATATTTTTTCTCTCTCTTTCCTTTGGACAACTTTATATATTAGTCCATTCACTCACTTTGTATCACATAAAAATTATCATATGTGTGATAAATATAATATCTTACAGTGTTATGTAGTTGTCCTTAGCAGGTAGCTATAAAGTTGCCCTTAGCAGGTAGCCACAACTTATTTATCATATATTGCTGAAAATATTCCATATCTAAGCCACAATTACTATATAAAAATATTGTTATAACTATGTTTCTTTCATTTTTTAAGCTTGCCTTTCCTTTTTTTTAATTCATTTATTTGCTTACTTAATTACTTATATACATACACAGATATATACATATATATAAATATATATTTATCTGTCTATTTGAGCTTTAATAAATTCATCTATGTGGCAATGATGATAATGATTGATTTTGATATTTTAAGTTTTAAATAATTTGTCCAAAAATTACTATGAATGTTCTTTTCCTAATTTGATTTTCATTTTGTTCATTGTTTTTCAATTGAATTTTGTAATGTTTTTATCTTTGTTGTTTTCACTTATTGTATCCGTTTTGATCATCTTTTTTCTATTATCTTATTCAAATATTATCCATAGTCACATAAAATTTCTTTTTTCCATTGTTGATATGTTGTTGTTGTTGTATTTCTCTTTGCTATTTCCATTTGTTAAAGTGGTTTTGGTAATTTCTTTTCTAATTATTGGTTTCTAGCACTATTTCTTTTTCTCTCGGTTCTCTTCATCTTCTTTTTTGTATAGCTGACCGTTTTTATCATTTTGTTACGTCCTATCATTTTCTTTTTTTGATCATATATAAGCTACAATTTGTGTGATAGATAAATATCATCCTTTTTGTGCAGTTGCCCTTAGTAGGTTGCCACAAAATTGCCCTTAGCAGGGAGCCACAACATAGCTATCACACATTGCTGAAAAAATTACATATCTCGGCCATAACTCATATATAAAATGTTACTATAATTGTTCCCTTTAGTTTTCTAATTTAATTGTTTCCTTTTCTGTTTTTTATTCATTTTCTTACTCAATTCTTTGTATTTTATAATGCATCCTACAATTGTTGTCCCGCTCTGTTAGATGTGTATAGCTGATTGCTGCTTACCGTTGGCTGATTTATATAGCAGAGTTTGAGGAAAATTTGTCGCGTTTGAGGTACGTTTATTAATTCCTATCTAGAATTTTTTAGCAATTGTTGCTTGCAATATACATATTATTTTTCTATGTCAGATGTTAAAATAAGTCATCTTTATCTTTTTTAATATGTAGTTAATAAACGTTGGCAAACTTCTTTTAATTAGTAATAATTATTACCATTAACCTTATATCTCTAGTTAAAATTAACTAAAACTTAATCTCTATACAGACCCATACTACTCTTATCTATGTAATGCACTACTGGTTTTATGTTCTTTTCCTTTTTCTGCTATACAACCTGTTTAGTGTTCCTTTTTCTTTTTTGTTCCTTTCTCCAATATAAGAATTTAGTTTCTCTATTTCTCATAAATTGACTTTATTATTTTATCTCTTTTTGACTCCATTGTAGAACTTGCTTCACTTGTTTGAATTTCATAGGTTAATTTCACTGTTATGCTCCTTTTTGTATACCCTTCTCTACTCCCATTTTATGTGGCGATGATGATTACAATTACTTTTTATATTTTTAATGTTATATAATTTATCTAAAAATTACTTACATCATTTTATATATTATTTTTTTATTCATTCCAGTTCTTTTGTGTCCTTATCATTTCAATATATTTATCTTGGATTTCTTTTTAATCCATTTCATTTCCTCAGTTTTACTTATGGAACTTATTGCCTTCCTTTTCCTTTTCTTTTTTCCCAAGCATTTCCTTCTCCACTGTTCTACATATGGTTTTACGTTTTTTTTACTCTCTTATATTCTGACAATGTTTACTCTTCCTTAATACTATATTCCCTTATTTCTTTTTGGTCTTATCATCTTCCATCACTTAATTCTTTTTCACCTACTTAGCAATCTTTGAACACCTACTTATTCTTTTTTTCTTCCCTCTCTTATTACTTAATCAACTAATATTTTGAATAACTTGATATTTCACTTCAACTACTTCCCCTGTTTTCCATTCCTGAGCACAATCCTTTTACACTTTTTATATTTTGTCCTAAATACAGACTTCTTTAATCTTTTATATCATCCAATCTCATTATTATTTCTTAGATCTTTCATACATTCTGATTTAATTCCATTCTCTCTTCTGTTCTCCTTTGTTGCTTTACCTGTTTTAAACGTTATTGCCAGCGTTCATTATAACAAAAGTTAAGCATTGAACCCTCAAAATAACTGCCTTTGCTTATTATAAAGCAAATTAATACTTTTTTCATCTTTTATCTTCTCTCATTTTACCATATTGTTTTGCTCATGATCTTTTATTATTTTATTTCCCTTTAATCTGGCTTAATTCATATTCCTGACGTTGGATCATTAATTTGCTAGGATAGTATTGATATTTACTGTTATTTGTCCTTTTTTCTTTGTATTTTCTTGGAAAGTAGTCCTTATGCATTCACTATTTCATTTGTTTTATGATGATGTATACATGCATATAAAGATATATATATATATATATATATTTCTCTACCTATTTAGTATTAGTTTGGTCTTGGTAAGTTGCTTTACATGGCAATGATGATAGTAATTAATTTTGATGTATTGAGTTGTACATAATTTTTCCAGAAATTGCTATGAATATCCTTTTTCTAATTTGATTTGTAACTTACTCATTAATTTTCAATTGGATTTTATAAAGTTTTTGTCCTCTTTTTTTTTTTTTTTTTTTTTTTTTTTTTTTTTTTTTTTTTTTTAATGTTTTTAAAAATTGTTTTTTTTTTTTTTGATTTTGAGAATTTGGTTTTTATTATTTTGCTAAAAAAGTATCCATGGTTATATTAAATCTCTTTTTCCATTATTGACCTTTCCTTCTTCTATATTACCGTTCCTATTTAATGGCAAAAAAAAAAAACCCCCCTATTATCTTATTTTACTACTCTTATGATATTTATGGTTTTCCTACAATTCCATTTACTACTTTTTAGTCTAGTTTCTTTTGATTCCCAGGGAAACAGATTATAGTTTTCATTACTTTGTCAATATTAATCTTTTTTCCTCTCTCTCTCGTCCTTTTTGTTTTCTTTTGCACTTTTTTTTAATTCACTTAGTAATATTTGGACAACATTATATATTACTCCATTTACTCACTTTGTATCACGTAAAAATTATCATATGTGTGATAAATATAATATCTTATAGTGTTGTGCAGTTACCCTTAGCAGTAGCTACAAAGTTGCCCTTAGCAGGTAGCCACAACTTATTTATCACACAATGCTGAAAGTATTTCATATCTGAACCACTAGATACGAAACTTATTCACGGCGTTCTAACTTTTAGGCCGTTCAAATTTAAACTCAAACAGGGTCTCTTGAATCAATGTGGATGTTAGAACCATATCTAATCTTCATAATTCTAAGGACCTAACATATTGGGCTCGTAGGTGCCCGTCGGGACGTTTTGCTCGAGAAAAAACTATTAAGTTCTTTTTTTAAAGAAACCATTTTTCTTGAAAACATTCTTCACGAATATTTCTGTTGAAATGAGGTCTAAAATCATAGTACTTTACTGAAATCACATCTCGGGTTCTTTAATAAAGTTTTGTTAAAAACTAACACTGTGTTAGTTTCGTTCAGTTAAAACTGTGTAGTTTCTGAAATCTGCGTTTTACTGCATCTTAAAGTCAGATTTTGAAAATCTATTCTTAAAGTCAGATTTTAAAAATCTATTCTTCATGATATTTCTTCGTCTCGTCGAGATCTAAAATTATTGTTTTTCAAGAAAGGTGAAATTCAACATCTCAAGGTTTCGTTTGGCTGAAAACAGTGGCTGCCAACTTTTTTTCGAAACTGTTTTGGACAGCCTGTACCGTTTTTAAAAAATGGCTTAAAACATGCATTTAGATTTAAAACTGGGTTTTGTCACAGTCACAAAAAAAAAGTTCAAAACATCGAGGAGTATAAGTTTAAGTTTTGAAACACCAAAAAATCTCGCTCTAGGGTCCTCATTTTCGCATTCAAAGTAACCGGAAAATTTTTCCTCTAACCCAAAATAAGCAAACTTAAACTAAGCATAAACATACCACATAATGCTAATCAAACTAACATCGAAACACACAAAACTAACATAAAACTCACACACCCTTATTACAAACTTATTTCCTCAAGAACCACAAATTACATCCATAATTCACAACTTAAACTTTGTTAGAAAAATAGAGGAAGGGTTTAGACTTTTTACCCTTGAAGAAGATTCTTGGTTAGGCTCCTCCTAAAAACACTTTGATCACCTTCTTCTTCCTCTAAGTTTTTCTAATGACTTGGAACTAGAAGAGTGGAAAAATTTGAGAAGAGCATTTCTAAATCCTAAATTTTGCTAGAAACAAGAAAGAGGAGGTTTAGAGTTTTACCCTTGAAGAAAATCATTGGCTAGATACCTTCTAGAACACATTGGTCCTTTTCTTCTTCTTGAGATCCTAGACTAGTGCTTTGTGTTTAGAAGGATGAGTGAAATTTTTTTGAGAGGAAACGAGAGAGGTATGGCTAGTTTGGTGCTTTAAGAGTGAAGTGAAGTAAGCTTTTTTGTTAAATAGTTTATTTGATTCATCTCATCATGAAGTCTTCTAGTACACTCAACTAACCAAAATTTTTGCTTAAAACCCCTTAACATGGCCGGCCAAGTGAAGAAAGAGAGGAAAAAAAACTATCATGAGTACTCTTCATCTTCCACCATCACATCTCATCCAATCTAAACATTAACCTACCCCTTGTACTTTTGTCCCATCTCTTAAGTTTCCTTGGAAACTGTTAAAAATTATACTGGCTATAAGGAAGTACTTAGCTGACAGGAAATTTTAGTTTCTAACGGTTCATTTTCTACTACTTATTTATAGTTAAATATTAATCCCTTAGTACTTCGATATTAAATTCTTACTCACATAATATTTCGAACCGTTTCAAGTCTTGAAATTAATTCTAGACAGAACAAATTATAAATTTAACTTTTCTGCATTATATTCTGGGAATGACATTGCTACTGACAGTGTCAACTCCTGAGCTCATATTGTACCCTTCTACTATAAGTATTTTTCTCTTGATTTGAACCTAATTGTTCGGCAATTAAGGATTTTTTTTGTACGCTGCTAACATCGTTTTGTGCTTGGAGATTCTTGGAATTAAGATTCTCAAACTATATATGTACTGGAAATTCTTCCGCCTTAAATTACGGCGAGAATTTATCGATCGAATTTATTTAATCATAACACATGAACTTAGCATGAAATCTGCTACAGAATTTAGGAATATTGATATTAATTTTATAAATCCTTCAGTTACAATATATAGCATAATATTTTTCAGAAAAAATCATTAACTTGAATACATAAATTGTATTATTTAAATTCTGAGATTTTCTTGGTCATTACACATACAAAAAATAAAATTATTTTATAATGAGTTGCAAACGCGCCCACCATTTCTTGCTCTTTTTATGATTTTTCTTGGTTTTTTCTCTTCTTTGTGGAATGATAACTTAAAATTTGTCATTCAACATAGAATGATTCTGGAGCAATATCTCTTGATTAAGATATTTCAGGCCCTCCTAATTCTAGTATATTTTCTTGGCTAATTGTCTTTCAACATTACGAAAGTCGGAGATTTTCGTTTGAGATTTTTTTAGAAAATCTCATGGTGAAAGTAGTGGGGGAGAAAAGGAAGCCGGATGTTGAAGAAGATGATGAACTAGTGGATTGTGGATTTAAAAGTCTGATTTTCTTTTTGAAACTCTAAGGATTTGTTCAGTTGTATTTTTGAGTTATGGTAAATTTAAGTGTAGATGTTAAGTTGAATTTGAATTATAACTTGAGTTGAAGTTGTAACTTGAGTTTGTGTTTAGTTGTGTACATTTGAGTTATGATTTGAGATAAAAATCTTTTTGAATTTGTGTTTGGGTGGGTCAAAATTTAAGTTTGTATTTAGATAGTATTTTAATAAAAACTCAATGATGATGGAAAATTTTAATAGGGTATATAGGTAGAGTTTTATTCATCTCTTCATTGTGAACGCATAAAAAAAATCATCTTAATAGGAATTAACACGAAAAAATTATAGCGTTTTTAAAAGTAGAAAAATTATTGTTCATTAACTTGAGTTTGAATTTAAGAATTTGAGTTGTAGGAGAAATTTGAATTCAGATTTTAATTCTAAACTCAAATTAAAATTAAAATTAAAACTCAAATTTTATAAAAAAAATTTAAACTTTAATAAAATTATAACTTAAATTTAAATTTTTTTTGAGTTTGAGGATAAATAAATAAGTCCTAATTCATTCTAAAAATGAAGATAGAACGGAATAAATGAAGAGTAATTTGTGGGTTAAATCAATTTTAGGACAATTTCGTCTTTTCAATATCCTACAGGCGTCACGTGACTTCTCCACCTGTTATTATTTGGACGAAATTTAAAGAAATATTTTAATTGTATCAATTTAAAAAGTTGGAAGTCTTTTTGTCAAAATTAAAAAAATAGAGATTGCTCATTTATTTTGTTGATTCAAATTTATAATTTGAGTTAAAAAGTGATTTTATATAAAAAATTTTTATTGTAATAAAAAAATTAAATGTGACTGTTTTTAAAAGTTTTTTACGTAATAAAATTTAAATTCTAAAGCGAAATAAACGGCCTAAACTATCAATTATTAGAGGTTAGGGATATGTGTCAATTACCCTGTGCTTTCTGCGTCTATCACACTGGCATATCGCAGAAAAAATACGGATGCGATTTCTTCCGGTTTCCAAGCTCGTCAACTTCTCCAATGGCGAATCTGCCATCTTCGTCTTCTCCGCAATCACTTTCCTCAGCCTCCAATTCCGACAACTCCCCCGCCACTACTACTAAACCCACTTCTCACTCTTCTCTCTCCTAAACTCCAGGTTTCTCTCTCCGTCTCTACTCCACCTATATGTGTGTGTATATTTATATATATATATATATATATATATATATCTGTATATATGTGGTGTATGCATTTTTTCTTTTACGGGCTTTCTCTTCTTTGTTAGGTTGACGCTGGGGAAAACAATTTCGACGAGAAAACGCCTGAAGTAGCTACCAATTTTCAGTGAGTATTTTCTCTGAAATATTTCACCAAAATTTTATTCTTGCTGTGCTCCTAAAATGTTAGGTTTTCCAAATCTTTGCTGGTAACATGTGTTCCAATAATTTTCTTTCCGTTAATTGGGATCTTCATACCTTCGTTTAACAGTTCTTATGAGTAAAATTTAGTTAGAAAATTGTACACTTATCTTTGTGCACGTCTGTCTCTCCCTTTTTTGTTTTTTTATTGAACATTGCTCTGAAATTGAGGAAAAATTCTTATTTCTATAAAGCTTCTTTGCCATTAAAATGATTTTTTTTTTTATTTTAAGGACACTAGAAGAGTTCCCACCCTGATCTGGGGATAGCTCTATTTTGATTTCTGATGTTATTATCCTATAGTTCTGTGTTTTGCACTATGAGTGGCACTTTCTAGAAAATAGTAGAAATGAAGTCAAATTTTATATCTGAGAACTTTTCTTAGACCGTCTTTTATTATAGTACCAAGTTTTATATGTGGTCACAAGTTTTTTCCGCTAAAATTTGATTTGTTTTCTAGAAGTTGATTTTTTGTCATGGATCTTCTTACCTCTTCTAGTTTCTGCCACGAGACTTTCGAGTATCTGTCTCTACATAGTACATGTAGTCTTTGATTGGGTGTCTAAAAAGATATGAGAAATTCACTCATTTGTAATTTTGAGCCATTGGCCGGATGATTTACAGTTTCTGCATTTTTTCAGATACCTTTATCTTGCAAACCACATCGAGAAGTTCAAGATATATGAAGCTGACTATGCTCGTCGGTTGATGGCAAAATACTTCTCTAAGAAGAATCTCTATGGAGGTAGCAGTGATTTCCTTTTTTCGGTTTTATGCTTATTAGAGCTTAGTTTTCGGTGCTTTTATTTTGTTCCAAGAGCAACTTATTACTGAATTCTTTAGTCTAGTAAATGTCTGCTATTGCTTTTCTCTTGACCATCATTTTTTTTTCTGTCTCATATTTTACTAAAATGCTTTTGTTGGTAGAAAATTTTCTTCATAGTGATTTTCCCTGAAAACTACAGTATGCCATTAACTAAGTCTTGGCTTAATCACTAAAAGTTTGAAGGCTTGTGTTTGTAAGACAGTATCACATCTCTACTTATTTTAGTGCACGTTTTTAATCTATGGTGTTTTTGTTACCCCCTCTAATTAATCTTCTTTCTTGGTTTATTTCTCTCTTAAATTATGTCTTCTGCACTTGATGCATTGGTTTTCTCAGCTATATCATCAAATGTGGTAGCTCTTTCGTCATAACTAGTTCTTGCTGCTCACATGATTGTTGCATTTGTCTGTCGTCCTCGTAGGCAACGTATTTGATGAGAATGTTACAATAGACAATGAACTTATAAAGTCAAGCAGGTAAAGCACATTGAAGATCCTGTCAATCAACTGATAATTTATTTGGATTTACAGAAGCTAATCAAAGTTTGGCTCTGTTTCTGCGGATGGCCTTGTACGCGATCGTATGCAGACACAGTGCAGGCTTTTGAAGACCAGAACAGCAGTGAATCAGTCACTGTTAATGAGACCCCGTCTAACATCTCAAACGGAAAGCACCTTCCAAAGAAGAATGGTTAAGTAAAGTTCTCAAATTTTCTCCCCCATTATTGTAAAATGTTGTACAATAAATGCTATGATTGAGATAAGCCAGACTTAGGAAACGGACACGAGCTTACAATGGCCTCTACACACTTACAATGAACTTCAGCTGTCTACAGCTATTGATGACTTTGAACTTACGTCTATTATATACTACACAGCTTAATGATGAGAGAGATGTGAGGAAAAAAAAAATTTGAAATCAAACATTTGTAAGGAAATCTACATGAACTTATAGCCGAAGTTGAACATGATAACTAGACTACGTCTCAGTAAAGCACATATGTGGATTCATCATTCATGTATGAACCGGCTGGGAGGATTGTGATATATGCTCTTACTTTGGATACGAAACAAACTAGCAAGCAATCATTAGGTTTGTCCTTTTCAATATGTATAATGTTTCGTTTTATTTATTTGATAATTTGAACCGCTAGAATTTTATCGATATTTGTTAAACGGCCATACTTTTCATAATCTGATATGATTCGATGCTTCATAAAGGTATCTTATTGCCATAGTTTGATTCCATACCTAATCACAAATTTGGAACTTTTGTAGTAAGAACTGTTATTTTCTTATCAATAGGAACTATAATTTTAGTCATTAGATTAGTTTTTCAACCGTCTGATTTGTGAGTGGGAGCACTTATGTGCCATGCACTGTAAATTTTAATGTAGTCCTGCAAGGACGGACGGTTCAAAAACTAATCTACCTAATGATGGGAGTAAAATAGTAGTTCTACTGTATGAGTTCCTTTTTTTTTTGGTTGGTTCTGTAAGTTGTATGTTGCTTCTTTAACAACTGTTAAATGCTTTTGTTTTCATGTCCTTTAAATGAGGGGTCATTTCTCAGTGGATAATTTGGTACTCAAATACGGAGGAATATCTTTCCTAAGCTTAATGGACTATCGGGATGCAGTGATGGCTAGAGAAAAGTGAATCAAGCAAGCATTTTAGTGATTTTTTTTCGTCTGAGAGACGCCTTTATTGGATAGTAGAATTATGATGCAAAACTACACTACTAGAGCTACAAGGAATATTGTCGTGTTAGTTTTGCCTTTAGATGGCTTAAACTTTGGATGAACCAACAAGAGATTGCGTGTACTGCTTTGAAGGAAGGCAATCCGATGGTTTCTTTCTGATGTTTCTTTTTTTGATATGATTGCTTATTAAGTTATTGAAGAATTCCATTATTGTCTCATAAATGGAAAAGATTATCTATACCTGAGGTCGAAAAAATCTAGCTGAAGAACCATCTTGTTTTCTTGTTCTTGGCTTTACAATGTATTACTGAAATTTTGACAAAATTGAAAAGGAAAAGAAGGGAAACTACTTGAAAAAGTATACTATTAACGTTAGATAGAAGTTTAGTATACCGTGCAGTTTCATTTTGGCCGATAGATGATGAAAATAAATTATTTCAGCCGTCTATTTTCTTTTTTCTACTAAAAATTTACAATTGAATGGCTAATAGATTCTCTCTCTCTCTCTCTTCTTTTTTTCGGCATCATGCAGTGATTGAGATTTGAGCAACATACATATATATATATATATAATACATATATCAAATTTTTAGGTTGTACCGTTATTTTCACCTTAAAATTAAATGGCCTATTCATTGTAACAAAACTTTTATAAAATTGTAACGCATAAAGAAGCCAACAATATCGAAAGAAACGATTGAATATATGGGAAAGTAATCATGATGATAAGAATCTCAAACTATTAAGGGAGGAAGAGGAGGAGGCGGAATAAATAACACAATCATTAATAACTATTAATGATATAAATGAGCTTGTGTAACTAGTGAGCATATTTTCCCTTACACTGCATTGGCCTTGACTAAAAAAAAAAAAATCAATTTCAATGCCATAAGCTTTTCTCTCTATTATGATACAATTGAGCTTCTCATGTCCTGCAATGGCAAATCTGCCATCTTCGTCTTCTTCACAATCACTTTCTTCAGCCTCCAATTCCGACAACTCCCCCACCACAACTACTAAACCTACTTTTCACTCTTCTCTCTCTCCTAAACTCCAGGTTTTTCTCCCTGTGTCCACTCTATATATATATATATATATATATACACTTGCGGTCTATGCAGCTTTTCTTGTTTGGGACTTCTTTTCTTTGTTAAGTTGACGCTCGAGAAAACAATTTCGACGAGAAAAAGCATGAAGTAGCTACCAATTTCAGCCAGTATTTTCTCTAGAATATTTCACCAAAATTTTATTCGTATTGTGTTTCTAAATGTTAGGTCTTTTCAGTCTCTTTTAGGAAAATGTGATGCAATCTTTTCTTTTCCTTTAATTGGGTCTTGATAACAGTGCTTACGAGAAAAATTTGTGAGTCTAAACATTGAACCAGTTGAGAATTAAAGCATGTAGAACGTGAGTTACCTCGTGGTAGCATCAGTAGGCCGTAAGAATGTTGCTGGAAAATCGCTGGAGCTGATGGTTCAAATGAGCTCTCCTCCGTCTCCTCCGTCTCCCCCTCTACCACAATACTCCAAGCACTCACCCAATGATCACACCCCAAAATATATATATGCGTTAGCTTTCTTATTTTGGGCTCACATTTTAAATAGTCTATGGTACTTATTTTAATTGTGTTCGAGGGTTATTTAATTCGATAGACTGATAAAAATATTTTTGAGAGAGAGAGTATATAGACCTCAAACTAGTCAAAATGAGTGTTTGTTTCATTATGAACCGAAATTTGATATCATACATAATTAAATTCCGGAAGAAAGAGGGAAATAGGCCAAGACTTCAGATGAATTAAAATAAATAGGCCAATAGTTTACATAAGTTAATAAATAGGCCAAATTACTGTTTTCGTCCATAACTTATCTGGTTATGAACCATAACTTGACAAGTTATTGTCCATAATTGTCCATAACTTGTCTGGCTATGAACCATAACTTAACAAGTTTGTCCATAACTTATCTGGTTATGAATAATAACTTGACAAGTTACGGCCTATTAATTTTTATAACTAAAAATTGGCCTATATACTTTCTTAAGTTTTTCATATTGGCCTATTTTCTACTATTTCCCTTAAATTCCCGATAACACAATTGTCCAATAATATGTTTTAATTAATAATAGAGTGAATTATTGTGATTATAGAAGTTCACATAAAATTACCTTTGTACAATAACATGTTTTAAATTACCAATAGCACAATTGTCCAATAACATGTTTTAAATTACCTTAGCGCGCGCGCATATATATATATATATATATATATTGCCAAGATATTGAGGAAAAAATTCTTATTCCAATAAAGCTTCTTTATTTTTATAAGCAATCTACTAAAATGAAACATTTTTTTAATGACACAAGAAGAGTTCACCCTGAACTGAGGGTAGTTTTATTTTGAATTCTGATGTTATTATCCTATAGTTCCTTGTATGTTTCGTTTTGTATAACTGTAAACTTTCGGTGTTATCAAGTGGGTGCGCCAGTTTTTATTGAATTCAAAGAAATCTACAGTAGAAATAAAGTCAAATTTTATACTTGACAACTTTTCTTTAACATTCTGTTATTTGATTTTCTGTCATAGATCTTTTTACCTATTTTAGTTTCAGCCATGAGAATTTCGAGTGTCTTGATATAGTACATATTGTATTTGATTGTGTGTCTGAAAGAATATAAGGAGTTCTCACATTTGTAATTTTGAGTCATTGGCCGGATGATTTACAGTTTTGCATTTATTCAGTGATCTTTATCTTGCGAACCACATCGAGAAGTTCAAGAGATATGAAGCTGACTACACCCATAGGTTGATGGCAAAATACTTCTCTAAGAAGAATCTCTATGGAGGTAGCAGTGATTTCCTCCTTTTCTTTTATGCTTATTAGAGCTTAGTTTTCAATGCTTTTATTTGGCTCCGAGCAGCTTAAGTGACTTATTTCTAACTTCTTTAGACTCGTAAATGTCTGTCATTGCTTTTCTCTTGACAAATTTTTTTTTTTGTCTGTCTCATATTTTACTAAAATAGTTTAGTTAGTATTAAACTATTGTGTCCCATTAACCAAGTCTTGGCATAGTCACTGCCTAATTTTTTTTTTTTTTTTAAAGAAAATCCCCCGCTTTTAAGGCTTATGTTTGTACGACGGTATCACATCTCTACTTGTGTTTTATTGCATGTTCTTAATCAGCGTGTTTTTATCATCTCTTCTAATTAATCTTCTTTCTTGGTTAATTAGTTGTGTTATCTCTCTCTTAAATTATATTACTATTGATGGGGTGGTTCTTTGATATAGCATCAAATGTAATAGCATGTAGCTCTTTCGTCGTAATTAATTCTTGTTGTTCACATGATTGTTGTGTTTGTATGTCGCTCTTGTAGGCAACATATTTGACGAGAATATTACAATAGACAACGAACTTATAAAGTCAAGCAGGCGGTGCGATTGGCTGGGTTCGCAAAGTAGGCGGCGCGATTGGGAGGCGGCTTGGCTGGGTTTGTAAGGTGCAGCAGGGTCGCGGGTGGGGATGCAGATGGACGGTTAGAGAGATTGTAATATGTCTTGATCAAGATCACAAGTTATTTGAGTGTTAAAATATGAAAAACATGTGCTAAAGGGACTTCAAAAGCACTGCAGCGGGTTTATAAACGCTGCAGCGGACAAACTGCACAAAACTGTGCAGTTTGGTTTGGCCAATATTTCAGCTACAGCTGAAATGTTTGTGCTGCAGCAGAAAACCTCGCGCTGCAGTGCCCTTTTTCAGGCCTCTCGGGTCCGTTTGCGCACTGCAGCGGGAAAACACCTGCTGCAGCAGAAATTCTATAGAAAAACAATATTTTCATAAGGTTATGTGATCTGAAACGTCTCGAATCATTACACCCATTGGTGATATGTTTTTATACATATCTACATACCAATTAGCAATAGATATAACTATTATAATATGTGTATTAATCTATGAAAAGATACATTTACATTAAAAAGGTACTTTTATGTGAATGGTTGTAATGTTTAAAGAGGATGCATTCATTCATGAAATGGCACCTTTACCTTTATTAATTTTCCAGAAAATTTACAGACTTAATTCAATGTTTTGGAACTCAATATTATTGCTAGATATTGTGTTCAAGGGTTTGTTGTATCTTAGGGATAATTTGCCATTAAAACTCATCAGCAAACTTTGAGAAGTGAGGGCAAATAAAACCTTAGAGGAAAGTATTCCTATAAGCCTCAAACCCTAAATTGTTTTACTGCATTCTTTTCACCCTCTACACTCAAATTCTCCAACAATCTTTAAGGTTTTAGCTTGCTGCAATGGAGGTTGAAAACAAAATGGCGTATTTCCTCAATCCGAATATCCAACTTGATCGATTTGATGGTACCAATTTCACCCTCTAGAAGGGAAAATTTTTCTTCCTTCTCACTGTGCTCAAGATCGCCTACGTACTTGATCCAAAATTGGAGCCACTTCCGAAACCAAAGGAGGATGATTTCGATGAATTGAAGGCTGCAAGGAAGAAGTATGAAGATGATGAAGTCACGTGCCGGGGTCATATTCTCAACACTCTCTCTGATAGGCTCTACAATCTCTACGACTCGATGGAGTCTCCGGTGGAGATTTGGAACGCTCTTGAATACAAATACAAAACTGACAAGGAAAGCACGGACAAATTCCTCATCTTGAAATATCTTGAATTTGTCATGGATGATACCAAGTCCATTCTAGATCAAATACATGAATTGCAAGTCATTGTTACTAAGCTTCAAGAATTGAAAGTTGAAATTTCTGAATCATTCCAAGTGGGGGCAATTATTGCTAAATTGCCTCAAAGTTGGAATGGTTATTGAAAGAAACTCCTTCATAAGAGAGATGACATAACTTTGGAGGAATTAAAAAAACACTTAAGGATCGAAGAAGAGACTAATTTGAAACGATGATGCAGGAGCGGTACCCGCATCTGTTTTCACTTTGAGGTGAGTCCTAATTTTGAGGACGAAATTCATTAAGGGGGTGCAGTTGTAACATCCCGAAGAATTAAATAGGATTAATTAAGATAATTGAGATTTATTAGTGTACCTAATCTGGTTTAATTAATTGATTATTGATTAATAAATGTTTCTTATGTGTAAATTTAAATAATTTCAAGGTATTTAAATATTCTCAGCATTTACATTTTAACCCAGAAGTGTGTATGGGCACATTTCTAGACTGTTATTTTAAATGTTTGACACCTGTCCATTTTTCTTTTCTTTCCTTTTTCTTTTTCTTTCTTTTTTCCTTCCTTTCCTTTCCTTCCCGAGCACCATCTCTCTCTCTCTCTCTCTCTCTCTCTCTCTCTCTCTCTCCTTTCACTCTCGTTTTCACTCTCTCTTTCTCTCTCTCCTGTTTTTGTCTCAAACCAATTGAATTTCGAACCAAAGAAGAATTTCAAGAAGTTTTCAACGTCAAGAGAAGGATTCGAGGTAAGATTTTTAAAAAAACTCTCTTAAATCTCAAGTTTTTCAGATTTAAAAACTTATTTTGGTTCGAAATGGATTTTGATGGATTTTGTGTAAAAGCATGGTAGAAATTGGAGATCTTGGGTTTTTTAGACTTGATTCAGTACCTAAAACCCGGATCTAGTAGTTTCCCTTTGAGATATTTTGGATTTGAACTTGAAATTGCAGGTTTTGCACTGATTTTCTTCGGATCAACCCTTCTGGCCATCCTGTACTGATTCCACCAGCTGACTTGTGCGGTCGACCGGTCTGCACTACATCAGGTCGAGCTGTGCGGTCAACCGAAGTGCACACCACCGGTCGATCGGTGGTGTCGCATTGCTCTGTCACCGGTCGACCGGTGTACACGGGGTTTGACCTTGTTTTGCCTAAAAATGCTGTTTTGACCTCAGTTTTCAAGGAGAACCCAAATTAGCTTAATTTGGGGATATAGAGTAGATGGATTAGCATCTTTAATCCATGTTTTGAGATTGAAAATCCTTGGAATGATGATTTGAAACATGAAATGGTTTGTGAAACTGGTAATTGAATTATGGCACACTAATAGAAAATCGAATGGTATAATTGAGATTGAAATTTCTTTAGGAATGTGAATTGGATCCTAAAACGTGGTTTTGTATCAGTGCTAGCTGATGACTCGAATTGAGGGGCTTGAGGAAGTGAAAGCCGGAATAGAGTAACACTAGCCACAGGTTTGATATTGTGAGGTAGGATTTCTTACCCATTCCTTTGTGAGCCTATTTTCAAAAGGATTTTGGCCTTGCAAATGTTTTAAAGAAAGGGAATGTTTGTGAAAGAAAAACATTTTACCCACATGACATGTTGTAGATTCTGGGGAGTATAATGAACTGTTTCATAAAGTTTAATGAATGATTTCTTAAGATAAGAGATCTTGCAAATCGGTAAATCGGCTGATGGCCTAGATAGGATATGGAGAGTGCATCCTTGGGGGCAGGCCCCGAAACTTGGCCCAGGGTGATATGGCTTGTGCATTTGGTTGTGTAAGTAATTTATCATAGTATAAATTACTTGCTGATGCCTGTAATACAGAGATTTTCAGTTATATTTCCTTTGAGAAAAAGGATGTGAGGTTCCGGCTGTTGTGTTGGGACTGAATATCTATATTTATTCATTTACTCATTTATATATTTGCTTATTCACTTATTTATAAAGTTATTTTAAAATATATCCTACTGGGTCTTTCGCTCACATTTTATTGTTTTATAAATGTTAAACCCCTCCCAGGCGACTTTAGGAGCAGTGCGGAGTAGCTGAGTTGCTACCACCTGATTTGGAGAGGATTGTGATCATCCTCCCGGTGTACGAATGTAAGAATTTGTAAATTCTATAAACTCTGATATTTAGACTTCTAGACTGTGGCTGATGTCTGTAATGTTATTTTTATATGTAATGTATGTATGATAATGAAGATCCTGTGGGTGTAGCACTGAACAGTGTTAGAGGCGGGAGTTTTAGCCTCTTGGGATGTTCTTGTAATTTATTTTCAGTAAATTAGTGAGGCTCGTTTGGAGATTTCTTTAATATTTCACTGTTGGTTTAAATTATTAAATGTTTAACTCATAATCAAGCCTCCACGTCATCGACCCCGGGTTCGGGGTGTGACAGAGTGGTATCAGAGCCTTAGGTTAAGGAACTACAGGATTGTACATACATGTGTGACATCAGGAATCCACTAAACAATCTAGTTTCTTTTCAGTTAAACGGATGCCACCGCGTCGTAGATCCGTTAACCAACTGGCACCACAGAATCAAGAGTTCATGGATGCCATGTATGCTGCTTTCCAAGGGATGGCCACTCGAGCTCAGAATGAGCGACCGGCCGAGGATAGGAAGCGGAGTTATTTCTGTGAGTTTAGACGTGGACCTATTCCCACAACCCCAGGAAGCGGAGTGCTGGTTTGATTCCATCGTGAAGCACCTGAACACTATGGGAGTGTCGGAAGAGTATTGGGTGGAATTCGGGGTGTATAAGATGGAAGGTCAAGCAAGTACTTGGTGGAAGCAAGTGAGAAGAAGGCTTGATGTTACGGGAATGACCTGGGAACAGTTTGAAGTTATCTTCAATGAACAATACTTCCCTCAGAGCTATCAGGATGAAAAGGCATTGGAGTTTATGTCCTTGCTACATGGTGACATGTCCGTGGGGGAGTATGAGGCTAAAGTCAACGATCTATCCCGGTTTGCACCATCTTTGGTGGAGTCTGAACACCTAATGTGTCTTAAATTCAAGAAGGGTCTAAAGAATTCTGTAAGGAAACCCTTGGTGGCTCTCAGAATTCAAACTTTTTGAGACCTGGTGGTTGCTGCTACAAGTGTGGAGCAAGACAATCTGGCTTACCAGCAAAGCAGGGAAGTAGCTAGTCGAGTTTCTATTCCTGGTGGACCTTCTGCTTCAGGTGGGCCACAGCGGAGTGGTAGAAGAAACCGCAATCAGGGACTGATTAGTGGGGAGATGATCATCAGTGGTAGTAGTTCCTCGGGAAGTGGCAGGAGTGGTCCTTACAGCCCCAAGTGTCATTATTGTGGGCAAGTTGGCCACATTAGGAGGAACTGTCCAAATCACAATCAGCCGCCGACTCAGTAATCTCAGAGTGAGGCTTTTTACAATCAAGGAAGAGCACCGCAGCTTGTGCTGCCTTATCAACCACAGATGCCAATGCCAATGCCATACCCTCTTGTGCCAACCTACTGTTTGCCTCAATATCCACAATTTCGGCCTCAGACATCCGGACTAGTGCAGATACCTCCACCGCAACAATATAGGCCAGGGACACAACGACCTAATATTGGTGATAAAGGGAAGGGGAAAGCGCAGGGACAAGCTTATACCTTGACCGGAGGTAGTTCTAGAGGACATGCTAGCAACACGGTGGTTGAAGATATGATTCTAATCTCTCACTCTCTAGTACATGTATTGTTTGATACTAGTGCTACCCATTCTTTCATATCAAATTCTTTTGTTCAAACCTTAAAATTGAAGTCTCAGAACTTAGAAATCCAAATGATGTTAAACTCCCCACTGGGATGTGTGGAGGTAGCTAGTGTGTGTAGATCGTGTGAAGTCACGATTGGAGGTGAGCGATTAAGAGCTGACCTGATAATCCTTCTGATGAGTCTGTTTGACATGGTACTCGGAATGGATTGGTTAGCAAGATACAGTACGATTGTTGATTGCTACCATAGGAGAGTGACGCTAGTGACTAATGCCAGAGCGATGATCACTTATCAAGCAGACATGAATCCAGTCTTGGAAGAATGACTGTTGAGGTACAGTGTTGGGGGATGAAGGAACCTCGCTTGTTTCTCTTTCCTTCTTGCTTTAGAAGGTGAACCCGAGGTAATTAGAGAAAATGCGGGAATTCCTATGGTGGACGAGTTCGCAGATGTATTTCCTGATGAATTACCCAGTTTACCACCAGATCAGGAAATTGAATTTGACATCAATTTGATTCCGGGAATGGCACCTATCTCTATTCCTCCGTACCGAATGGCACCTGCAGAAATGAGAGAACTAAAGAAACAGCTCAGAAAGCTAGCGGAAAAGGGGTACATAAGGAACAACACTTCCCCTTGGGGTGCACCGGTGTTGTTCATGAAGTAGCACGACGGATCGTTTCAATTGTGCATTGACTATCGTCAATTGAATAGAGTAACTGTGAAGAATAAATACCCACTGCCAAGGATCAGTGAGTTATTCGATCAGTTGGGTGGATCACAATATTACTCTAAGATTGACTTGAGGTCAGGATACCACCAGCTTAAGATTAAGGAGGAAGACATTCTGAAAATTACCTTTAGAACTCAGTATGGGCATTTCGAGTTCTTGGTAATGCCTTTCGGGTTAACGAATGCACCGGCTGCATTTATGGATCTAATGAATCAGGTCTTTCGACCTTATTTAGATCAATTTGTGATTGTCTTCATTGACGACATTCTGGTTTATTCAAAGACTTGGGAGGAACATAAGCAGCATTTGAGAATCGTTCTTCAAACTCTTCATGAACACTAGTTGTATGCGAAGAAGGAGAAGTGTGACTTCTGGCTGACGTAAGTAAAGTTCCTTAGCCATGTTTTATCAAGACAAGGAATTTTTGTGGACCCTTCAAAGATCGAGACTGTGCTACAATGGGA
Organism: Morus notabilis; assembly: GCF_000414095.1. NCBI lineage: Eukaryota > Viridiplantae > Streptophyta > Magnoliopsida > Rosales > Moraceae > Morus > Morus notabilis. Next base: position 87,477 of record NW_010357095.1, on the reverse strand, counting down.
AAGGCTGAAGAACGTGGCAGAAATTTGAAGTTTCCTCAGACTAGTAGGATACTATCGGCGTTTTGTAAAGGACTTCTCGAGCATTGCTGCACCGATGACTTGGTTGACCAGGAAAGAAGTCTGACTCGAATGGGACGCTGAGTGTGAACATGCCTTTCAGGAATTGAAGGTAAGGCTAACAAGTGCACTAGTCCTGATTATTCCCGATAGTGAAGAGCCATATGAGGTATATTCTGACGCCTCGAGGAGTGGACTTGGCTGTGTTTTGATGCAAGGTGGATGTGTGGTAGCCTATGCCTCTCGCCAACTGAAACTGCATGAATGGAACTACCCCACTCATGACTTGGAATTAGCAGCGGTAATATTTGCTCTGAAGATATGGAGATGTTATCTCTATGGAGCAAGGTTTCAAGTCTTCTCTGACCACAAGAGTTTAAAGTACTTGTTTACTCAGAAAGATCTGAACCTCAGGCAGAGGAGATGGGTGGAGTACATGGAAGATTATGACTTCACGCTACAGTATCATCCGAGAAAAGCTAATGTGGTAGCTGACGCACTTAGCAGTAAGACTACAGGAACTATGGCATTATTAGCTTTGGAAGACTAGAAAAGAACTGAAGTAGTAAGCGATTATGAACTTCAGTACCACGACGATTATAACCAGGCAATGGTGTATAATATGATCTCCACACCGGTTCTTGTGCAACAAGTTAAGCAGAATCAGTGGCAGGATTCTCATCTTTAAGGAATCTGGATTCGAATCCAGAATGGAGAGCAACTCGAGGATTGGAGAATCCAAGAGGATGGAGCGCTTCACTTTCGCAACCGGTTAGCTATTCCTAAGGTGGATGATATCAAGAAGATGATTTTGCATGAGGCCCATAAGTCCCGTGATACGTTATTTTTTTCTAAATTTCTTTTCCGCGAGCATACGGTGTCAAGTTTTGAGTATAGGGTGAGTGAGTATCGTCACCACAGGGATTGGGTTTAGAATTGCCGTTAAGTACCGCAATTATCGTAACTTAACTTTATCTAGGCAATCTAATAAAATGAAATAAATATAAACATAAAAATAAAGTACCTATACACAAATGGTCTAGGGGTTTGATTTCGCTTTATTATTCCTATGTTCATCTTATTCTGTAATCGCTAATCAATTCCATTCAATTCATTAATCAATGCTCTAATGTCATCTCGCAACCTCTCCCAAGTGCCTCACAAGAAATTATATTTAAATACCCAAAACAATATCCCTATTCGAAATGAATATTTAAACACAAATTAAGCTTCGCCTTTAGAATTAGAAAATAGGAATATTGATCTCCTCCCGGTCTCAAAACAACCTAGACTATGTTTCTCAAATCTAGATAAAGAACTCAATCTCTCCCGAGCACCAAATTCACAATTTAAAAATCATCCAACTCATTGGCCAAATAAATTAGAAGCATTAAGCATAGAGAAACATAAATGAATTGAAAACAAAATTAAATTAACAATTAACAAAATATTCAAAACATAGTTCAAATAAAACTACTCAAGTCCTAGATCTAATGTCTAGCTCAACATGGAAAAATAGATGAAAGAAGATAAAACCAAAATCCA